>NW_010239118.1:32754-69348 GCF_000690775.1 Eurypyga helias | reverse complement strand
TCCCACCTCTCCAGCCCATCCAGGTTGACCACTGGTGTCACAGGGCTGGGGCTGGCTGCTGCAGTTCCCGCAGCGGCGCTCGTGCAGTGAAACACCCCCTTTCCCACACCAGTTAACCTCACGCTAGCAATGGTTTTATAGACATCTCATTCATTTATCCTTGGAAAACTGTCTCCCTCCCTGCAATTTATTTGGCAGACTCGAGTCTTTTACAGTTATTTGAAAAATTACAGACAAAATATATTACTTAAGTGGACTAATGACTGAAGGTAAAATTAATTTGTGCAAAGGACACACATTGAAAGGACCATGAAGTCCCTGCAAAGCACCAAATTAATTTAACTGTACACATCTATTCTGATTTCAGTTTCAGCCATATTAACTCGACACTGCCATTATTCCACCAAAACATTTTGACACACCACGGATGTCTCCAGTTAAGCACATCCCAGTGACCCGTGTGGTAGAGCAGCGCTCACACCTGGCTTTGCAGGACAGGAAGAGAAACAACCCAGGAACTGGATTTTCAAAGGCTTAAGAGCATCTCAACCACCACTCTACTTACCTAAGAGAGGGAGCAACAACTCAAAACTGAGGAGCATACTCTGAGCTGACTGCTGGAAGTTACTCTGCAGCACGGTCCCTTGGTTACAGCATTTACTGCAGGTGAGCGACACGCAAAGAACTGCCTCAGCTGAACAGTTTGACTGCTGTAGCTGCAGCTGCTCTGTAGATCTTTACAGAAACATCAGAAGGATATTGACCAGTTGGAGTGAGTCCAGAGGAGGCCACGAAGATGCTCCAAGGGCTGGAGCACCTCTGCCATGGGGACAGGCTGGGAGAGTTGGGCTTGTTCAGCCTGGAGAAGAGAAGGCTCCGGGGAGACCTTATAGCACCTGCCAGTGCCTGAAGGGGCTACAAGGAAGCTGGGGGGGACTTTTTACAAGGGTCTGTAGTGACAGGACAAGGGGTAACGGGTTTAAATTGAAAGCGGGGAGGTTTAGATTGGATATCAGGAAGAAGTTCTTCCGAGAGAGGGTGGGGAGGCACTGGGACAGGTTGCCCAGAGAAGCTGTGGATGCCCCATCCCTGGAAGTGTTCAAGGCCAGGCTGGATGAGGCTTGGAGCAACCTGGTCTAGTGGAAGGTGTCCCTGCCCATGGCGGGGGGGAGAACTGGATGATCTTTAAGGTCCCTTCCAACCCAAACCCTTTTGTGATTCGATCCTAGATTTGCATTTTTCTAGGTCTTGCCGCAGAAGAACGTGTCTCAGGTTTACTGAAAAAGATAATGAAGTAACCATACATCTTTATAAAAAACAGGTTATCTTTTAAAAGATGACATCACTAATGCAGACTTATTTAATAAGCAAGAAACACAGAATCTGCATTTTAGGTTTAACCAAGACTCTACCAGTTTGCCAATCTCTCAACATTTACCGAGAAGGCGGCATCAGCACACAAAAGCTGGCAGTCCCACTAACTCCTAAGCGTGTGAGCAGTCTCCTCAACCTCAGTTACGCAAATTTAAGGCTCTGTAGAATCCTGCTCCAACTAGGGATTTGTTTTGTATCTCTGGTTTAGGCACTTTATCCTCCCCTGTAATTTTCACAGCCACAAGCAGTTTTGCATACAAGGAAATTATGAATGCTTTTTTTTTTCTTTAAACTTTATTAAATTACGCATTAAGAACCCATCTCCACACAAGTGTTTCATTTCTGGATAGCAGAGGTATAATACATGAGCCACAGGTGAGTGCATTACCCCTCCCTTCCCCCCAGCTTCCAGGAAATAAAACAGCGTGTATAACACACTCTCGTTGCTATGGTAATCCAAACCGAGTGTTCGTAGGGTTATTTTTAGCTGGCAAAAAATAAAACGGACCAACAGCACCACGTGTCCTGGTTCTGCGCGTGACCCTCCATCTCCGCAACATTCGAACACCTTCCTGCTTGCAGCGCGTGGCGGGGCAGAGGGCTCAGGAAGCAACGGCAGTGGAATGCGTTCGCTCGGGTATCGTTCCATACAAAGCCTGTGATTCCCCGGAGTTAAGCAGGCAGTCAGAATGCAAAAAAAAAAGGCCGTGTGGCTCCTGAAAATCCTTACACTTCCAAGTGCATGTCCACAAAAAATTGGCAACAGAGGAGAAAGTGAGTTCTAAGACCTACTGAGGAGGCAGAGCAGTCAGCACAGCAAAAGTACTGGAAGCAACACAGGTTTGTTGATCACTTGGGCCTGATGTTCATTTACCTTCTCTGAGAGTTACTGGCCAAGCTTTCTACTCCTGAACTGCTGCAACTCCATTCAATTAAAGTGATTTTATACCAGTAGTGAGCTTGGCTAGAATGCTTCAACACTTCAACACTGATTGAAGAAATGTTCTCTTTGAAGTGTGTTTTGACTCTGAAAAGCAGCTAAAATGGCATGAAGGATCTCCCCACGTCTTCCATTTTTCAGCAACTGTGCGTAATGAGTTCTCCAAGTTTACAGAAGAGAAGCTTGGCACAGGCAGCTACACAGAAGTACCTGGGTTGAGACCACCACTGTGCATTTCTGCTTCAGCTAACACACCTGCCAGGTTCTGCAGCCGAGTTGTGTTAGGCTACCTTGCTCTCAGAAAAGGAAGTTGCCTCTTCCTAGAGCTGTCCCGCTCTAAAAGGGAACCAAGAAGTCCTAGACAACTGACAGACCAGCAGGACATCGATCGAGTAAGAAGGTGCCAATTCTAGAGACTTTTCTGACCATAATCACACTTTGAGTGCAAAATTGATTAAAACTGACTATGGATGAATTATTTAACAACCATCTACAGAAGTAACATGGCAAAGGAAAATTACTTTGCAGAAATCTTTACAGATCCAGCTGAACAAAAATTGGAGAGTCCTTCATTTCTTGGATTGTACTTCTACGGCTGTGAGCTGAAGCACTACAGTTGACAAGTGTAAACTGAAAGCATTAGGAAAGCAAAAAGCGTATCACTCTACCTCCACCAGAACATCACTTTATTGTTCATCTGTCATCAACAATGTAAAACTCTACTAGGTACTCTATCCTGGTTTTTAAAAAGGTAAAGATTACATTGGATTAGCTACGTCGTACGAAAGAAACTACAGCAATCACAGTAGAATGAGCTTGGAGGGACAATTTGAATTACAAAAAAGTGTACACTGCAAGCAGAGGGAAGTGCACATTAAATCAAATGCCTGTAGGATTCGTTACTTTTAAATGCACAGTGACAATTTTGAGAAACTGTACATAATAGAATTACAGAAATGACTTCAAAATAACCAAAATTACATCTTGCATTTGACCATCCAACTCATAAGTAATTATTGATGTTCTATATTTTCAGTGCTTTTGGAAAATTTGTTTACCAAACAAAATTTGTTAATTTGACTAAACTGTGAAGTAGAAGGGTTGAAATAAAAAGTATATTGGAAGTACGCCTAACCTACAAGAATAAGCCAAGAGGGGTGTATGCAAGGAGAGGGTGGGAGGGAGGAGAGAAAGGAAAGAGGAAAGGGAGAAGAGAACAAAGGCTTTTTCTTCTATCTCAGAAGTTCTTCCAATGCAGCGTATTTCTGATGTACAGCTCTTCGCTTTCAGTCCATTTCTGAAGTTTACATTTTGTAGCCTTTTCCCGTATCCACTGGTCGGCTCAACCAGCACTGTTGCCACGCAACAAGAGTAACAAGAATCTGAACGCATCAAATCTTCCCTTGCTGTGATTTCTTCATGGCCCCATTTTTTCTGTTTTTCTTTGAACAGGGTTCGGCGTTTCCTGGATTGTTCACAGGGTCAGGTGGAATTGAGTTCCAAATCACTCTGCGGTTTGTAGCATCCCGATTTCTTTCTGCAGCTAACCCCCAGACACGTTTGCAGTTCTTCCGTAGCAGAAAGACAAACCGTGTTGCTCAAGCGGTGAGCTTTCACCCTTGACTGTGGGGGTTGCAGACCATTGTGTTTAGCGTATCCCTGAGTGCAGCTATCCTGCAGGATTCACTTCCCAGTGCACCGAGATTTCCTAGGTATCCTCAGATTAAGCCCCAGTATGCATCACCACCGACTGTGGTGCGGCTACGGATGCCTGAGGCCGAGTTGATTCTGGTGGATGTCTGACCTCACTGAACCAGACTGATCTGCTTTCTCCCTACTCATACCCAGGCAGTCCAACCTTCATACAGCTGAGCCAAGTTATCTAGATTAGTTGCTTCCTTAATCACAAAGTCAACCTATTGAAAAGGTCAAACAAGTAATTAAAAATAAGCTAGATTTTAAAAAAAAAGTATTTCAGTGATCTTAACATTTTCTGTCAAATGTCACTTGCAAATGCAAAGTTTCAGTGAAAAAATCTACAGTAAACTTAATCTTGCGTAACTCTGTGCAGCCCACATAAGAAACGGGAATTTGTACTACAGGGCTAAAAAAAGATGATGCATCACCTCATTCATAGCCCCTATCCTGAAAACAGTCACAGCGTTCTCTAATTTACGTGGACATCTGGGCCCACCGAGTGCATTTCCCAGAGACAGGAGCACGGTTGGGTGAGGCCGGTGAACACAAACTCTGTCCTTCAGACAGACGCACAGATCTCATGTTCTCCCTGGGTATCACTCAACTGCTCTGTCACAACCGTTAGCTCGCCGACACGCCAAAGGCGGTCTCAGCCCACTCACGAGTTACTATGAATCTATGATACAGGAAATAAAAGCATTTGATAAAAAACCAAACGCAGCAGCAACACAAGGCAGCAGCATACCTCGACGTGCACTGGAGCATCAACCACACCTCCCAAAAGGGACCCCCCATTCACAGCAGGGTTTTAGCCTTCGTCGTGCTTACCACCAACCGTCGGCAGCAAGGTCTGCTACTAGAACTTCACTGTTTTCAACTCACCTGTTCAGCAACAGACATTCTCCTGTTGGGATCCACATCTCGGCCCTCTAACTTGGCTTTGACCCGCTTCCACACGCTAACTGCATATGAATTCCTTTCCTGCACGGCTGAAGGGACAAAAGAAAATGAGTTCAGTTTCACATCCCTGCACAGAAGCCCGCTGAGGCGTTGTGGGGTTTTTCACTGTTGCTACTGGTGTTTTTTTTTTATTGTTTGGCTTTTTTGTAGTGTTGCTGGTTTGAATTTTAAGCCCTGTGTGTTTACCTTTTCCCGTTTTAGGGTCCCTGGCTGTCTTTTTGGGACTACAGGCAACACTTTTGCCAGTTCCTGGGACTGTGCTTGGAGGAGTATCTGCTGACGTGGCAAGGTTCTTCTGAATTAGCTTTCTTGCATTCTGCGACATCACCTCCGGCTGCGTTTTCTGCCCTGTGTTGCTACGTACAGCTGTAAAGAAAGTTTAAAGCACTTAAAGTATTCAAAATAATATACTGTAGATGCAAGAAAAAGCCTAAGTAAACGTATATCAAATGCAGCTATCGGTACTTCAGTACAAACACATTTTAAACTTGTATTTTAAACTCTGCACCAGTTGTTCTCTCTTCAATCTTTCCATTTTCTAATTTCTTTCACTTCATCAACAAGTTATTTTGTTCCACTGCAAAACATTTATTTATGTTACGCAAAAATTTTATGGGCTCTCTTAACCTCTAATCCTGTCATTTTGCATGGCAGTTATAAAATGCAATTCTTATTAATGAAAGGAATCAGGAACCTGCACTTAGTCCAAATCCTGAGAGCAGAATACTCCCTTACATGAAAAGAAATCCATGCTCATGAGAAACTTTATTCATGTTTTTAGCTGTAAAGTAAGAAAAATTTCGCAAACACGACTGCGTATGTAGGGTTTCAGGATTAATTCCCAGGTCACCATGAATTTTAATACTAATTTCAACAGAAGTTACAGGTCGGTTGATACATGTTACAATGCATCCCATGTATTCTGGGCTTTGTGAAGTGCATCCCGATCCTGAAGGCTATTCAAGGGCTATGACCAAGCGGTCATTCAGTACTGTCTGCTGAATGACTTGGGGCGTGTAGGCTTTTATAGAGATTGTCTGTATTTCAACATTTAATAGAAGTCTCTAGCATTTAATAATGTTATAAAATTAAGAATTTAGTAGAAGTCTCTAATATCAATTCCTAACATTTGTACTGTGTCAAGTATTACCTGCAGCAAAGGTTGGCTGATACGTAGCAGCTGATGTTGGGCTTGAGCATTCATTTGACGTATCGGTGACTAAGGGTGATGCAAAGCCCACTAGATTATTGTAGACGCTAGAAAATATAACGGAGATGATAAATATTCATGCAGCTACCTGACTTACTGAAAAACTCAAAACCAAAGTTAAACTTTGCAAAAGGATTTCTGTGTTCCAAGATAACCCCGTGCTGTTCCCCGTGCTGCATTTCTGCTACAGACAAGCAGATAACAAAATGCCTTCAACAGAGAACGTGACTTTCTCACCTCTGGCTCTGTGTTTTTAGTTCTTTCAAGGTGGGAGTTATTTCCTGCAGCATCTCAACATGCTCTTGACTGCGGACTTGACCCATAACCTGAACTAATGTAAACAAAACTGTCTGAATATTATCTTGCCACGATTTATATTCGCCCAAGAACTGCCTAACACTATTCTCATAGGGAACATCTTCACCATCTGCCAAAGCCGCTTCTTCATCCTGCAAAGATGGGCACAAAGGTTAACTATTTATTCTCTTAGCCAAACGCTGAGCATTTCTTAGCCTTTTCAGCCCCTCAATTTGTCATTTGACCGCAAATAACCATAATTTGCAGTAATGACATTTTAAGAAAATAAACTTGGAAAAGGTGAAGCGCTTTACTGGTTGAAAACTAAAGGCTTTGTCAACACACCAAAAAAGTGTTTCAACTGCCAAATGAGAGAAAAGGTTTAATTTAACCGAAGTCTGATTAGCCTAACTCTAAAAATAAAGCTTTATGAATTCTTTGAGGTGAAGTTAATTTTATGTCCTGAACGTCCACATGCATGAGGACGTTTCACTGTCCCTAGATACTTTAAAAAGCAAAAGTGCTATTTTTCTTATGCTACACAGATGTGAGCGTGAGGAATAAACTGAACAAAGTTTTAGGCATACCTTTGCCATAGCTTTCAGTAGATGTTTGACATCTCCAAGCTGTCTGTTATGACCCGTGAGCACAGTTTTAATACTATCCACAAGATTCTGAATTGTTTCACAAACTGTTTCGATTTGCTGTTCTCTTTCTGTCTGTACTGTTCTCTGCGTAGATATTTCCTGGGTCAACTGCTTGTGAGCTGAGTGAAGCCATTCAGAGCTGCCAATAGGGTGTTCAAGACCGGTGCCCTAAAAATAAACAGAAACATTTTTCCATCTGTTTTCAGAGATAAAATTCAATCCGTGTGCAGATGCTACTGCCAAGTGTTTAGCAGCTGAAGGAGTAAACTCTAACGCACAGCCCACTCGGAGGTACACATAACGTGAATTTAGAAGGCAAGACAGAGAGCCCATGATTACAGCACTTCTGTAATGTTCTGGATTTTGCTGTGACCCTTACTCACCACTCTCTGAAGCAGGCGAAGCTCCAGCTCAGAGACTGAACTGTTGAACTGCGACGCAAATGAGCACATTTGTTGACAGCGTTTGAGAAGTTCAAATAACGCAGCGTCAAGATTTAAGGCTTCTGCTGTTCTAGTACGTAAACTTTCAAAATGAATGATATTACTGCAGAGGAAAGTGACCTGAAAATCAAAGCAAGAGTGAGAAAAGCTACTGAAAGGAAACTCTCTATTATTCAAACAGTATTGGTTCCATATCCCTAGAATGGAGCGTTTTAAGCACAGCAGTAAAGCCGCTCTGCAGTATTATTTCAGGGTCGTGCAACCCTGCAGCAATTGTGCCAGAGATTATTCATATTGCTTTTAAAGTGAGATTCCCAGAAGTATTTAGTTATTTATGTTTGCTCTTTAGATGCTGAGGAGGAAAAATATCTTCTACATAAGTCTCAAGTAGGAAATAAAGAGTGAACACGCTCATTCAGTCGTTAGTACTGTACTCATGTGTATTACCTGACTCGCCCTTTGACTTTCTTTCAGTACAAGGTTTCTCCTTTCAGCAATAGTGGCATCAAAATCTTGCAAGACTGGTGCCAGTGCAGGATTAGCACCTCCTGCCCATTTTAAACGCTGCTCAATACTTGCTTCAAGTGCCGCTAGTTTCTCCTGCATTGGGGAAGAAAAACAACCAGCCACACTGTAAACACAGATAATGCATACTGATATGTATCACCACAAGCATAACTTTAAAACCAAAAAAAGGCATATGTAACACATGCAGACACCTTCTTATAGAATCACAGAAACCCAAACTACAGGTTTGGGTTAGAAGGGACCTTAAAGACACCATCCAGTTCCAACCCCCTGCCATGGGCAGGGACACCTTCCACTAGACCAGGTTGCTCCAAGCCTCATCCAGCCTGGCCTTGGACACTTCCAGGGATGGGGCATCCACAGCTTCTCTGGGCACCCTGTTCCAGTGCCTCCCCACCCTCTCTGAAGGGTATACCCATACATAGAAGAGAATGTTGTCTTCATGACAAACATTAGCTTAAGCTGTTTCAAGGTTTATTTTCAGCACACACTACAACTGGATTTGATTCTTATGGCAATAAAGTCTCCTTTCTAGATTTTAATCTACCAGAACAAAAATACAAAAGCAAGTTAAAAGTAATCACAGCCTTCAGAAGGAAAGGTAATTTCACATATTCTTAGTTTTGTTCACAAAACAGATTTACTGGTATTCCAAAGGATATTTTGCATAAGACAGGAAAATCAAACAGCGTTACAGTACACAGCAGACAGACTGAAAGAGATCAATGAAGCACCAGTAAATTTGTGCTTCAGTAGCAAGGCAGATAACATAACCTGGAGGTGGCAGATAGTTCTGAAGTGCGTGCCAGAGTCACGTTCCAACGTGCTGCTGAACAAACCCCCCAGAAGTAGCAGTACCTGGACTGTTGCAATTGAGGCTTCAATCTGACTGAGCGTGTGAAGTTTCTTTTTCATGTTGGCTAAAATTGCAGAACGCGGCGGAGGCGTAACAGAAATGGCTTGTGGGCGACTGATAAGGAGATCTTCATGCTGCCACTTTAAGAAAAGGATGGGAACTCTTATTACCAATACTGCTCAGCACAAAATACTGTGCTTCACAAACAGCAATTTCAGTACTATGAATTTCAGCCTTACAAGGAAAGGCATTTTAGAAGGACTAGGTGTCAAAAGATGATACCGGCACACTTTAAAAGTTCTAAATCATTAAGAGCATGCTAAACTCTATAAGTAGTTCTAAACTATGTTTTGCTGGCGTGGATATTTATACTATTAATCAGTGATTTACAGACATTTCCTTGACGCAAGACCCATCAACATTCAGAAACGATTCATTTGCGATGCATTAAAACAAAGACAGTCTTGGTCACCAGTCTATGAAACGGCTTATTAACTGACATGGAGAGAGCCCTTAACCTACAGATCACTACAAAATGAAGGTCAGTGATACCACAGTGCAACTGGACACCAGCATACAGCTCAAGGCACACAACGGCATTTATCTAAAGCCTCAGAACATCGTTTTCAGGACTGATATTGCTGCTATTTATATTTTTCCGTGAGACAAACAGCAGAGCAAGGAGACAGCTGATGCATTAGAACTTTGAAGGAAAGGCGTAAGATGGCATTCAACAACGCATACCCTCCATTTCAACCCTCCCTTAAAGTCATTGTCTGTTTAAAAAGAGGGAGAGAGTGGTAAAATAAGCTCCTTCCACAAGATACAAAGCTCTTGCGCTCAGACACCGTACCTAAAGCTCGCTTGCCACAGACACAATTTGGAGAGAATTAACATCCGGCGTGGTCTTACCTGGAACATGGCAATATGCAACTGTACTCTCTGGAGACTGGTCTTGCAGGATGAAATGCTGGTTTCAAGCCTGCGCACTAGATCATGCTTCTTCCACGCCGTATCGTACGAACTCGCTAATACTGTCGCCCTGTTCATGACCAACTGCGAGAACTTGCCAATCTGGATATTGTGCTCCACGGCTTTCTTGCACAGGTCGTCCACTGAAACTTTGCTTTCCGCTCCAAAGTCTTTAGCCTCTACCTGAGCAATGATATCGACACCCAAAGCACTGATGAAACTGCACAAAGTCAGTCCCAGAGCTTGGTTTGGAAGGCCAATTAGAAGCTGTCTCACAAAGTCAGCAGTAAAAGCCTTGATTGGTTTGGCCATTTGGTCTTCACTAAAACAAGAGTTTCTGTAAAGGGCTTTTACATTGACAATTTGAACGGGTCCATTTATTGCATTCTGGTCTTCAAGCGAACTGATTCCTGTCAAAGAAAAGAAAGAGTATTTTTGGTACAAACATCTGTCACATCTGGAAGAACAGTCTCAGACTTACAAGCCCAGCAAGATTACAGGAATTCATTTTTAATTTCAGCATACTTGCCATGCATGAAAGGTCACGTTACAGTACGAGTGACCACCACTTTACATTTCCTCTGAAAAGGACATGGGATGAGCAGTGGACAAAGCGATACTGAGTGCTTGATAACATTTATTTACCTGACAAAGTTTTAGAAAAGGTACCACAAAGTCTGAAAAATTCTTTAATTGTCTGCAGTCTCTTCAGAAAGAAAATTTCCTCTAGAACTTGCCGATTATTGTCATCGTCAAAGAAGTTAACTTGGGTGCTGCGGGCTTCCCTAATTATGTCAATCTTACGCCAAGCAACAGGTATTTCCATCTTGTTTAGCTGAGCAACGTAAAGGAAATAGTTAGTTTTCTTTTTATAAAACTTTGATACTCCTGACTCAAAGAATACTCTGAAAAGAACAAATCCATACCTTTTCAATCAATAAACCAAACGCAGCTTCCACTTGAGCAAACATTCCATCAAAGGCTACCAAAAGCATCTGACCAGCTGACATTTTGGGAGTTTCATCAACTGAACCATTTCTTGGCTGAATCAGCTCACCATACTGAGCATGAAGCACTCTAAGACAAAAAAAAAAACCACAACCAAGAAAGTTTACATGGTTTTGCTTAGCCTACAAAAAAGAAATAGGATTTTCTTAAACTGATTGATCCCACAGCTAGAACAAATTGAAATTAAGTTTCATTTGAACAAGGTGACATTTTTGCAGGCACTTCCTACCCTGCCTTGCTTACCACATGAATCCTAGTGCTGGTCTCGTAAGGACAGCTAAGGATTCCATATATGATGGGGTTGTATTAAAGGACCAGCTACAAAGCAGACTTAAAATCCAGGGAGAGGGTACAGACTGTACTTCCTAGGAGCATGTTAAAAAGTTATAAACCCCAAGTATCACCGTACTGATTTTATACACATATATAACTGACTGAATGGAATATGGGGCAAAAAGGTGGAGGATGAGGTCTCAGGTTATGGCTGAGTAGGTTTAACATCTTGCTGCTCCTGAAAGGGTGGTCTTATCCTCTCCCTCCCTATATCACTTTTGATCCTCAACTAACAGGCTGAGCAGGCTTTGCCAATGGGTAAACCAGGAAGAAAATTAATAACCTATGAGAAAAGTAGTAAATTGTTTTCAACTGGTATAGCAAGCTTCATTGTACCACTGGCAGAGCCACCGTAACTGGCTCAAGGCAAGCAGCAAGGTCACTTCCACTCACCAGGAAGCTTTTGAATTGGCTCAGTTGTCTACCAGGCACCTCCCCAGAAAGGTACTGTCCTACATTACACGGTGCACAAGTATCTTTGGTTGGGGTTTTGTTTGCTTGTTCATGTTCTGGTTTGATTTTTTTAAATCAAGTTACTGATTCATTATGCAAAAGTTGCTCATCAAAGCTCCTGATGAGGAGTGCCATGGTTACAAACTCCCTTTCACAGGTTCCTCCCACAAACTAAAGGACCAGTTCCTATTTTTAGTATTCCTTAAGTTCAAAGTCACAACTACATGTTTTGGAAAAAGCTGACTAGTAAAAGTCAGCTTCAAGCAGATGTAAATGTAAATTGCCATAGCACTGTATTTCTACATACGCACGTGGATAAAGGCACATGCACCCGCGCGCACACCGAGGAAGTGTGGGCACTTTAGACACTGCACTCTGCCTAAGGCTATTCTTGGGCACGAAAAGCCTGTACTTCAAGCAAATAATAGAATTTAGACAAGCTACTGTTTTGCAGTCTTCACATTTTTTCTCATACTTGGACTAAAGAAGTGATTTACCTTGCAACATCGATGTAATGAGTATGTGTTTCTTCCTCTAGTCCCATAGCTGCGTTTCGTAAGTAGGCTTGAAGAGATTCAACCAACGTTTGCAAAGGGACCCCATCAGTTGTTTGTTCAATAAGGTTATCTAATTCATGGAGCATACTTTCTAAAGTATACTCTCCTTTCATTAAGCACCTAAGCGCTTCAGGAAAAATGATCTGTCGGAAGTTCGAGTTCAATTCCTGTTGGGAAGTGAGTAGGAAAGCATAAAAAACTTCCCCTCACAAAAAGTACCATATGCAACATGTTTCTCATGCTAGTGTTACACCACCCTGCGGCAGACATCAGCTAAAAGATAACATGGTGGAGGTCAGCCAAGTGTCAAAATCTACTGGTGTTTTCTCCCCAGTTTAAATAGATCAGGAATACTTTAAACCCAAAGGTTTGACATTTGCACAACGTAGCAACAACTCCCTCAACAGCATCAGCAGCAACATGCCCCGGTAATAAACGCAGTACCTTGAACAGTACCTTGAAGTGGCATGAAGCAATTTTCCCCAAGCAGAGTGCATCAGAGGGCTAAAGGCAGCTACAGAAGGAAGCAACCGATGCACTCTGTCTCCAAAATGAGACAAGACTCACTAAAAAGATGACTTACCTTGGCTGCTCAATGAGCTACACATCTCACCCAAGAGCTCACAGAGAGGACTACAATTCATGGGTAAAAAAAATCTCAGCTGCAAGGCTGTGAAACTGCATGCATGTTTCTGAAAAAACTCTGAAATGCTAACACGCTGTAGAGCAAAGTGACAAAAATCTCGATGCACTTCCACAGGCTGGTAGGGAAATATTGTGCAAATACAATACAGTCAAACCCAAAGCCCCAAAAACCTATTTACACCGGCCACAGTTTGTAAGTCACTTATGTTTTCAGCACGTATTCTACTCAAGCTGACACTTACATGGATATTTTGTTTGTTTGGGTTTTTTAAAAGTAAAAACATATATAGAACACAAAATTATAGACACTTTTTTGTGCAAATACAATACAGTCAAACCCAAAGCCCCAAAAACCTATTTACAGCGGACACAGTTTGTAAGTCACTTATGTCTTCAGCACGTATTCTACTCAAGCTGACACTTACATGGATATTTTGTTTGTTTGGGTTTTTTAAAAGTAACACAAAATTATAAACACTTTTTTCTCCTTCCCTATCTTGGAGATACAGGCCTGTAAAACAGCTTTTCAGAATTTCTTTCAAACTATTTATTTCACATGACCATACGTTAGGCTTAGCAGGAAAGAGAAACAGAAAGAGCATAGATTAAACAGTTTGGAAGTTGTCCTGGACTGCCAGCTACAGAACAAGAGAATCAAAGCAAGATATGAAGCTGGTGTGTCCATAAATCCAACACTAGCTTTTTTCCCTCATGGTTACTTAACTGACAGCAGTTTTTACACTTTGTTATCTATAGATCAAAATGGTTTCTTTCAACCAATAAAAATATAAGTGGCAGCAGTAAATGCCAAATAAAGCAACCAAAACTAAGGTCCAACCACAATAAAATCACCTCAGCAGCATCATAAACGGACATTTAGCTGTTTGAGGAAGAAAGGCTTAGCTGGAACCTTAGAAGGCTGGGGATGGGGAAAGAAAACATAAAAGTAAGTATCACCTGAAGTGAGATATATACTCCATTAGCTAAATGAACAGCTTCTGATGCTTCAATTGGGTTAGGAATATCTAAGTCCTGGGGTACAAGATGACACTGCTTCAGCAGCTGCACAAGGCATGTAACATTCCCACTCATGCTGCAAAGCTCCTCCAAGAACCAGGCTCCATCTCTTGAAGTCAAATCAACCAGTTGTTCTCCAGCACTAGATGCTGCACCCTCCATCATCAGATTTCGCCTGAAAGGAATGAATTCCAACAGCTAGACAACCTGCCTGCTACTGCATTCTCCACACACTGATGTCACGTTCACAGGGTCTCAAACATGAATGCATGCAGAAGCGTTTCACAGGAGGCAACTCACCTCGTCAGCGTACAAAGAGCAGAGATGATAACGCTTGCTAAGCTCAGTGAGCCCTCCTCTCCATTTTCATGAAGGAAAACTTTTATGCAGCGTTCAATCTCTTTCAGCTGCTCTTCACAAACAGGTACAGTAACTGCCTCCTGTTTCAAACGCTCCACCTGCCTGATAAGTTTGTTATTTATATCTGCTGCATAGCGCTGTAGAGTCATTTCGGTAGCAGTTATGAACTGACACATACTCGGAGGTGGTTGAGGAGCGTATTGCATTTCATACCTGTAAAGGAAACGCATTATGACAAACTTGTCCATTCTCAAGCTCTAGCACATTGCATTCTGCTCTGTGGGTAAGAGAAATACTCTGCAACTGAACGTTTCCCACATCACCTACTCCCTATCAACTCTGTGTAACAGGCTGTTGATGGCTACCCCAATGACTGATAAATTCCTAGAAGGCACCATATTTCGTAACTATTTGCAAGGGCAGAAGACAATCAGAAATCTTTGAGGCAAGGAATGAATAGAAGATAAGTAGGAAGGAAACAGGTTTCAGTATAAATGCTTGAAAAGAATATATATCCTGTAAGCCAAGTAGTAATGCTGAAATGGCCTGACTTCAGAGGAAAAAGAAGAGAGAATTGCTTAAATATCTGCTTTAATAAAAAACCTTTAGTTGACTTCAGTGATTTCTAAACACTAGAAGTTTCTAAAACCCCTAAATTTCACTACCCTAATGCCACAAACATGGTTCTGCATTTGTTTGTTACCAGGCAGTGTTACTTGGTTTATCTTTGCAGTACACAGGTTAAACTCTGGAACAGTATCATTAAAGCAGTTTTTCACCTTTTCCTCAAAACCTCTGGAATTACAATTTCATCTTGTCTTGCTTTATAATTAGATCGGTCCTCGCAAAAGTATTCATTTTCATTAGAAAATTAACATCTGGAAGTAGCTTAAAAGTTAAGTTCTTCAAAAATCCGTTATTCTGTCAACTTACTTCCTAAAGATATCCTGACAGCGCTCTATTGTCATGTTGCAGATGAGTTCTTCCATCCAGGTTTTCCACTGCTCTATTCGGTGCTTCTGAAATACAGCTTTTGGATACTGAAGAGCTACTGTTGCATAGTTGTGCAGTTGTTCAAGACACCCACGTAAAACGGATCTCCTCTGCTGGAGAAGAGCACCGACTTCTCCTTCCAGCTGTTCACACTGACTTATTAAATGTGCCTGGCCTGCATTTTGCAGAAACGCGGTTGCTGGTACATAACTTGGAGGACCTTTTAAGAAAGATGGTTGAAAAATTAAGCTTTAATCATCCCTGGAGCACATGCATTTTACAGCATATGGGTACTAAAGCGATACCACAAGTAGCAATATTTTTGCCAAGGAGGCATGGAGAATTCACATTGAGAATTTTGAGCACAAGGTAAGAGAATAATCTCAGGCCAGCTGGGGTGAGATAGACAAGTTCCCTCAAACAGGTTGGCACAGAACCCCTGAAATGCCATAAATCCCCCTTTGAAGAATCTCCTTTCTTTTCATTTATTATATACAGGCAATTGCTTTTAGGTCAGAGGATACTTACAATGCCTCCCAATATTACACTCGATATTTCAAACCATTAAAGAAGTCCCACAAATACTATTTTATACCTAGGTCCATTTGTGTGCTGATTTCTTGAAGAAGACTTGCAAGTTGCGTTGCCTCTAAATTAGTGAAAGCGGTTTGGTAATGTGTTATCCACTGCTCAAACTCATTCAGCTTCACTTGGATTGCTTCCTGGACAGCTCGCTGTTGAGACTGCAACTGTGTGTGCTCAGAATACCTGAATTAGCAAAGCCACAGAATCACTAAGTACTATAAAAAACACACTTAAAATTCTTGTTGACCAGAAAATAAATATATTGTCACCAGTTACATAAGACTAACAACATTGTAATAATTCTGCTTTCCTATAAAATAACAAATATGTGCATACTCAAGCAATTCTGAAATCCCTGATCAATTTCAAATAAACCTGAAAACAAAGGTAAAGAATTAAGAAATTTAGATGAAAAAAATTTTGTGCTATTTATCAATAGCTGCTTTATGTGAATTAATTTCATGGGACATCACATTCAGCACATTATGGCTCTTGCCTTGAGGATCAAGTGTACAACACAGAATAGCACAGGTTATATTGATGGCATGAGAGATAGAGGATGTAAAATTATTCAGTAGTTCTGTACGAGGAGTGACTTGCTTACTGTAAGGATGGCTTTTACCCAGCTATGCATCTCACTCATATATACATTTCTAACATTTAAGTATGTTACTAAACCACCAACTGTATTGAACTGTGAGATTCCTGACAGAATTCCCGGCTCCTCTGTACCTGTGCTGAAGCGTGTGGGAGGGATGATCCACTCCTTCCGCACCTTCTAGAAATTCTATCTCCTCCAGTAGTTTTGCTTGCAGCTTTTCTACATCTGTCAACTGCTCTTGCAGGTTCAGATACTCTTCTAAGCTACTGTCCAGTTTTGGCAGCACAGCAAGCATTTCATCTCTGTTCTTAAACCAGTTAACCTATAACCAGGACAGACATTACAAAACTGTAATTAATTCAAACAGGTAAGAGTAAGTAATATATGACAGTACTTAACCCTTCAATGCTGTTGTTCATCTAGGACCACCTCCAGTGCTACAAGTGCTAAAGCTCAATGGACATTCTTTACTTAGACTGCTCTCTAAATCTCTGTTTTTACAGATTCAGGCAAAACATTACAACATGTTTTAGAATTAAGCACACAGAAAAAGAAAACTAAATATTTGTGAGTTCCATATAAGCAATTCCCTCAATACCAACTCTGTTTAGCTCAGTAAGATTTGTGAATTATTTCTAATAAACGACCACCTCTTCCACCACCCCCAAAATGCAAATAAATGAAGTGAAAGCATAGGGCTGACTCTGGTTATAAGCCAGAAAATTATTATAGTGAACTCACCTTTATCTCAGCCACTCTTGAAGAAAAGAGGCTACGAGTAATATCTCTTTCCATTTCTCTTTTGCTTTGTTTGTTTTCAGCCTGCTGGCCGCCACCACCATAGACAGCTCCGGCAAATCCCGCTTCGCCTCCTGCTGTCCAGTCCACCAGAGGATCATAAACAAAAGCTTCAAGCAACGTAAGCAAAGTCTCTCTTCCCCGCCGCATAATATGAAGGACCTGCATCATATTTTAAACAGACTCAAGCTGATCTAACATTATCCTTGTAGAACAGTGTAATTTTAAATGCAAAATACTCTAAGTGCAGCAAACTAACTTATCCCTAACCAGCAGAAATCCGGGAAGAACACTGCAGCACATACAAATGCAGTTAGCCTGTACAAACACAGCTAAACCTAAAGGTCACATTCTAGCCTTCCACACCAACTCCATAATCCAATAGCCACCACCTGAGGAAGAAACCTCTGCTTTGTTCAAAGCATTTTTTGTTCTAAAAACGTATCTGCCGCGTTTATAACAGATGACTCCTGAAGAAAGAGGGTAAGCAAAGCTTCAGAAAAAGCTCTTAATCAAAAATATAACATTTTACATCCAGAGCTACAAGTCCCCTGACCCTCAAATTGTAGCTGTACCACTACATGCACATGCATTTATCTGAGGTTGTTTTTTTTTTTCCAGATTTCTTAAATATCGGCTATAGGATGTATTTAAAGTAAGTTCAATTAAAATCACAGCAGAAGGAGTGATGGCTTTGTAAATCAACAGCAGAATGCTTAAAAGAAAGAAAGTTCCAAGACCATTATTCGGTAGGTGTTTCCCTCAGTTTTCTGCACATTTCCTAACTCACCTGTTCACAAGAAAGCCTGAAAACTCCTTCTACTCCTGTCACTCCCAGTGCTGTTTCAATATTGTGTGTCATCCGGAACGGAACCTTCTCTGGTACCCTAAGGCTTTTCCCTTTAAGATAAAAATTTAAGTTGTTTCTTTTAATTACCAAGAAGGGAAACCTTTTATTTGAATAACATATAGCATTTTTTAAATTACCTTTTTCAAAGCAAACATTATAATCTATGTGGACAACTTCTCCTGTAGTCATATCTATAAGAACATTATCCAGATGTCTGTCTCCAAGACCAATGATGTAGCCAACCATGGACATAACTGCAGTGGATCTTGCATACGACTTTAAAGAGAGTTTCAGGAAAAAATTATTTGTGGGAATCCTCTGCCAACACATTGGACTGAGTACCATCTTAAAACATTATTTTAAGTGTAAGACAAATCAAACCCAACTTATTCCAAGCTGTATTCTATTTGTTGTCTGATGATATCTTACAAGAGTTGTCAAGTACAACTGCATCATTTCCTTCCAAACACTAACATTTCCCATTACACGAAACTTCAGCAGCCCTAGCTCACCTAACTTGGGAGCATCATTGCTTGAACACATCCCAGGCATCTGTTGCACTTCATCCCATTAACACCACCACCTTTCAAAAGGAAAATATATTTGTTAGAACTCACCTGCGTAACTCTCCACCACTCATCCGGTGTAGTACATGATGACCAGAGTTCCTTAGCGAGGAGATTTGGGGGAGTTGCTTCCATCAGTTCTTCTAGAACAGCCCTCATGACGTTCAAGGGCCAGTCACGACGTGACACATCAAGGCTAAGCCCAACTGCCTTTAAAGCGGGTCCAATTTTACTGTAGTAAAGTTCACTGGGTCTAGGCACTATTCCAGGATTCTGAGGAGTCTGGTAAGAGTCCTGAGCCTACAAGAGAGAAAGATGCTAGTTTACATATTGCAACTCTCATTGCCACAGGAAAGTATCCCAAATTCAGTTTTGGTGAGAATAATATGAAGCCAACTCCTCTAGAGAGGATGACTTCTACAGTTCAGAGAACTCTTTCAAAATTCAATGGTTAAAAAAACCCAAAGAAACTGGAAACACATTGCTTTAGCCTAACTCCACTCAAGGTCAATTTATTTAAAAAAAAAAAAACCCAAACCCGAACAAAACAACCTGCATTATTTAAAATGAAATGAGAATGAGATGTGGAACTAAAATAAAATTTAACCAAGGTTAATTCTATTTGTTCAAAACCAATTCTCCTTAAATTATCACACCTGAACAGTATATTTATGTTACATACTGTAATATATACAAATACACAGACACACTTTCACTGACATCTGGTGAAACCCCAAGATACACAAACACACAGAACTATTCTGCATGATTACCAACAAAACAGAGCACTAAAGACTATGCTATTTGGAACTGGGAAGCAAACCAGAATGAATGTTTCCCTTCTGAATTGTCCTAGCTGGCATAAAACATAGTTGTTACCTTTTGTGCTTGTAAAGCAGCTTCTCGCTGTTGCCACCGCTTGTAAAGACCAAACAAAGGTGTGGCTCCATCCACCCACTGGATCAAGCCTGATCTTGTTCCCAAAGGTGTCACGGAATAGTGCCTTGCATGGAACCTTGGTGTCTCTTGCCGGTTAATGGTAGCAAACATTGTGTTCACAATCGATAAGAACTGCATTATTCTTTCATCTAGGTGCAAGTCTTCCAAACCTGTGATAAATTTTGGTTTAAAATTTAGTTTCTAGATTAAAAAAATATTTTATTAAAGATCAAAACTGAGCATTTTTTAAAAATACTTCGTTTCAGACTATGAATAAATAGCTTTATAAATTATGCAGACTAAGGATGAGTTGTTCAGCCTAAGCCTAAATATTTACATAGCATTTACCTACTAGAATCACCAGTCTGACAGCTCCCTGTGAGCAGTACACACAACACGAAGTCTCAAAAGTTCTCTCCTAGGTGCTACCTTCCTCAAGCTTCTGGAAACGTGCACCCAGCTAATCCTATCAGTATACAAAGCAGAACGCTGTTTCTGATGCAACCCTTCTAAAGAAAGGATCTGAAACACCTCTGACTTACAGCTTCACAAAGAAAAAATCCTTGAAAATTTACAGTGAGGTGAGGAGAAGAGGGAGCAGATATTCCACGCAACTCTTTCTCCACACCATGCAGGCGTAGAAAACAGAAGTTGCAATCACGCATCCTCTCAACTTCAATATAATCTGACTTGCAGCAAGAGACAGTAACTTGCATGAGAAAACTTTAATCTCTTACCTTTGAACAGGTAGGGATAGTTTTTCCCATCCGAACCCAGGAAAAGCAGCTTTTTAGGTTTGGTTTTGGTCGGCAGAATTGTGATGGTGCTGCCCACACTATGAATTGTGACGGTGTCTCTGGTAGATACTTCTCCAGGAAGTGCTATTTCAGTGCTCATCATGGCAGCCAACCAAGGACTGATTTCTTCAAGCCGTAAAAGGTAACTAGCCCGTTTCTGTGCTCTTTGCTGCAAACTTAGCATAACCTATTCCAAAGGGAAAAAAGAAATCCTTTATGTAGCAAATACACCCTGCCTGGTGATAAGCACCGGAGTCACAACAAATCCAACTCCATGGGAGGCTTGCTCCTGCATTTATAAATATTTGAGCGGTGGTCAAAAGTAGCCACGTTCAGCAACCTCAGGTTTATGTGTCCACATGCCTGCTCGTTCGGCAAAGCAGAAAGGGAACTACAAAAAAGTGTATTTGTGTGTAAAACACAGGTTTTGTCTATCGAGACTTTTAAAAACCACCAGGTTGGCTTTGAATATTCAAGTGAATACATATCTTGTTTCTCCTCAGACCCATAAAAACTAGTAAGACATGATCACATGATTGAAAGGGAAGGGTTCATCATTTGAAGGTTGCTGCACAGTCTGAGGCCCTATGCTTAGATAACCAGAGTACCAACTTGTTAGAATTTAAATCCACTAAACTCAAACAGCATAGTTGCAAAAAGATAGTATTAAAAAAAATTAAAGCCCTCTGCCCCCAAAACTGGCAGGAACTAAGACAGCAAAAGATGCAAGATTTGAAAAGATCGAATAACTTAACTGGGTAGAAATGCACTACTACAGACAGTAAGACATGTTACAGAGGCAACCATTACTTTGCTTTACTACCTATCATGCCTGTGGTGACTGCAGAGAAAGTTTCAAGCTGCAATTTTGATATGGCAAGAGAATAGCAAGGGAATACTGAAGTGAGGGTCAAGCACACAGTGCAGTGAGAGCGTCAAGAGTGTCTACATTGTACTCTTAGCATGTAATACCTCTTTAAATGGGAGCCAGCTGCTTCCAGGTTTAGCAGGATTCAAAGGATTCTTAAGTTTCTCTAGCGCATTTTCAATTGCATCTCCATAGTTATCCTGAAACCATTTCTCATGAGGAGTTTCTGCAGGAGCTGCAGTGATGCTCCGTACATGTTCCAGAGCGAATACAATGGGCTTCATTAGAGCTGTATGCTTTTCACGCATGATTGCTATCTTCTCCTCTCTATTAAAAAAAAATTCCTCTTAAATCCATAAAACCGAGTTACTTCATAAGCAGAGCATTCAAACAAGACTGCAAATGAGACATTCAAGAATTCATGAAAACGATTACATCTCTAAAATGAAGTCTTCAAAGGTGACTGTATTAAAAGGAAAAGTATTTCATCCCACATCGAACGCATCTTCCTCTGAATAACACTTTTGTTTTTAAACTGAAACATTTGAACTGGCCTCCTCGCCACTGGAAACCCTTAGGAGAAGCTCAGAGCTCAAATCACCCTAAGAAACTATTTTCTTTAATTAAAGAGCTCCTAACTACTACTTCCTGAGGGTGCACCACACTATACAGAAGGGGAAGAGCGCAATTCAGATCACGCTGTTCTCCTATTCCATGTCAGCCCTGACTACAGAATTTAAGATCTCTTCTTAAGGTCAGCCAGGTTCCCAGTGAATGGCTTTCCTCTTCTGCAAATCCGTTCACAGGAGAACTTTTTTTTCTGAACACTGCAAACCAAAAGCAGCTTAAGACATTCTGTTTACTCCAAATATCTGTATTTACAGTAAACGCCAAATAGATTACATTCTTCAACATGTGTGCCCTCATTCCAGCTGACTTGTAAGACAGACCTTGGAATGAAGAGCTACAGGATGGATATCATAATCCACAGCTTCATAAACTGGGTTCTAATGTGTTATTACTCAGGAAATCCCAACATGAATTCACAGGTAGACTGTTATTCCTCATTGGAATACCAGCTGCAGCACCAAAACGTTCTTGAATAAGGTCACTGGCTTACACAGAAGCAGCTAGGATAGTACAGATTCAGGGGCAACACGACTGCTGATCGGTTTGACTGTATACTTCCCCAAGAACAAACATTTGTTATCACCTGAAGTTTTCAAAAAAGACATACTTCCGTAAAGTGTTGTTGTTTTGGACCCTCTTGACTTCATCTTCCAGTTGTTGAATCCTTCTAAGGACATACATGTGCTGCTGCAGTAAAACTCCCAACCAAAGTTCATCCCAAAGAACTGTAACTCTGCGCAGCTCAGCCACTAACATCTGAACCTGTATAAAATAAATTAAGATTCACTCACTTTTAATTAAGACTACTAGTATGAAGACTTATTCTTGTAGATGAACAGCCTGAAAAAAAGACAGCAGCCTAGCAGCAAAGATGCAACGAACATTCAGCAGGCCTTCTCACAAGAAATACAAGTAACATATTTTGTGGTTCAAATAGAAGCACAAGTAATGCACATCTGGATTATTTACCTGTAACACCATTGTTGGATTTGCAGCAGAGAGTTTCTCCACTATTTTGCTGTAACAATCTTGCATCATTGCTTGATCTTCATTTAGTCCAACTTTTGTATCATCTTTACTACTTTCTTGAGACGTTGGGGGGCTTCCTCCATCACATTCACCACCCAATAGTTCTTCTCCTTGAATATTACCTAACAGAGTAGGAATGGCAGAAGGCAGCTTGTTCCCTAAATTAAAAACAGATGTTAAAATATTAGCTACACTTTTCTGGCCTTGAGAGATATATATAATTTAATACTTCATTTAGCAACAGGTCCTCATATTACATGAAGTACTGGCCAAATATCCTATGATAAAATTGACAAAAGCTGGTATTATTTATTACACATTATTATTTGCCAAACTGTTAAATTGAATAAAAAGTATCAGTGAGGTCCAATAATAAAAATAGTCTTAAGACAGAAACTATCAGTTACTAAAAAAAACCAAAAAAACCCACCCTAAACACTCAATGTCATTTTATTCAGTATATAAAACCTATTAGGTAAAGTGCATTTGAACATTTATTTTTTGCTCCATACCTGAAGTCTGGGATTCACTGCTGAGTGAAATGGTACCCACAATGGCAGGATACAGTATGAGATGAGGGGAATCTTGAGCCACTCGACACAGTAAGTTGCAAATACTCTGACGAACATACACTTCTGGGTGATTCAGGCGGGAGAAAAGCTGAGGAATAATACCTTCATAACCAGGAAAAGAAAACGTGCCAATTCATTTCCGTACACTTCAAGCAATGCAGAAATTTACTGTATTTTATTTTTAAAAGCGTGGTGGTTTTGCATTAGGAGAACATAAATGTCTAGTTTCCCAGTAAAAACTTGTTTTAAACAACTGTCTTTCACAGTACAGTACTTCTACTATTAAATACAGATTATATCAGATGCAATATATAAATCCTTTAGCGAAGCATGAGGAATTGAGTTTTACACATTGTTATATCTTTTAATAAAAAGGAGAGTCACATTAACATTTCTTGATGTTAGCATACAGATTATATCAGATGCAATATATAAATCCTTTAGCGAAGCATGAGGAATTGAGTTTTACACATCGTATCTGTTATATCTTTTAATAAAAAGTAGAGTCACATTAACATTTCTTGAAGTTAGCATAAATGGCTGTTTCCAAAGAAAGTACAATTGCGCAATAGCTGGCTGCCTCTTCTGCTGCCTTCCACATCGATTCAATAACCTTATGTGGGAAAGTCAGTGAGCAATCAGAACCAGCAGCATACTGACAAACTACTACTTTTGAGACATCTGGCTTTAGCCACATAGCCTTCTCTGAACGGTATTTCACACTGTAGCTAGGGAAAAACCCACCCCACTTCAAGGTGGTAATGGGATAGAGTACACTTCAAAACTCTTTTTCCTTTCAATGTCTTAAGACAGGGGCAGGAGGGGGTCAGAATCTGTGCTACTTCTCTACTCTGACCAGAATGCACAGTAGAGACTTGAACAATTATTTCGCAAAAAACAAGCTCTTTCCATCATTCAACATTTTTATTTAAGCAAGTGCAATGAATACCCTTCTGCTCGTATTTAGAGAAAACGTGCCAAAATTAAACAGCTTACCTCTCCACGGTGCAGTAGGTGTAGTTTCTAGCCCATGCTCTAGATACTGTCTAAGTT
Organism: Eurypyga helias; assembly: GCF_000690775.1. Taxonomy (NCBI): domain Eukaryota; kingdom Metazoa; phylum Chordata; class Aves; order Eurypygiformes; family Eurypygidae; genus Eurypyga; species Eurypyga helias. The sequence continues at coordinate 44,769 of NW_010239118.1, read as the reverse complement.
CTCCTGCATGTTTCACGAGCAGTCGTAACAGCCTTAGGGTTGCCATCACAATAACATCATCAGTGCTTTGCTCAGAAGTATTTCTCAAGTGCAGCCTGGGATCATCTTCATCAAGTGAAACCTTGAAAGAAAGGAATACTCCTCTAAGCTAAGCAGATAGTTCATATCACCATTTAGGAAAGTCTTTAACTGGATTTCCTCATCAGCACCAAGACTAACCTGGCCAGCATTGAGTTTGAGGAACGTAAAATATGCACTGCAGGAGAGTTTATAGAGACTGAAGATTCTGTCTACAACTTTCCTCCACACTTTTATTAACCCTTCTGTTGCATTTTCATCAAGATCTGAAAGCCAGGGACAGCTTGTTAATAATTGACGCCATATAACATCCACCATATCATCTTCTTCATTGTCTTCATTCTCAGTGATTTGTAGAGTCATATCTTCATCCTAAATGCAAATAAAGGGACAATAGATCTGTTTAAGTCCTCCAACCCTCTCTACAAGCAGTATTTGTTCCTAATCTAGTTTTTGGCCAGGCAATCCATGCAATTGCATTATTTGATCATATTACCATAGTCCACAGAACAGACATGTTACCACTTAGCAAACAGACGGCTTCTCAGAACACTCATATTCGCTTAAAGTTAACTTCAAAACATTTACAAGAGTTAATGAATCACAAGTAGAGGAAAAGCAAGTTTCACACTGAAAGTGAACAATTTTTTAAGCAAGCAAATGTATACTTACTTGAATCCCAGCTGGACGACACACTGCCTGCCCAAGGATTCCATAGATTTTCTCTCTATCTTCCTCTGCAATGCTGTCTGGAAGCAACTTCTGAACCTCAGACTTTTCCCGGGGCAGCAGACGAACACCTTCCCCCTGACTGTAACATTTAATGAACATTGATCCCCAGTGTATTAGTGACCATCTTAAGAAAGAAAACTAGCTGTGCAATATAAAGTGAAATGTTGGGATGAATTTACCTGGCATTATCAACCACTTTCCGGCCCCATCTGTAAGCCCAGCTAGCCAGGGCTGCCCAAGACTTGGCTACTTCAGGTGCCTGCACCGAAGACAAGTGATACAGCTGTCCCAAGATGAAGTCAGGTTCTCCAACTCCAATATTTACTGTGATGGGAGAAACAGAGCAGTAGGTGTTATGACGTAAAACCTACTTCTAATTTCCTTAACATACAAAATAGCAAAATATTTTAAGTATGTAATTTTTTGGGGAGGTCAAGTTAGTAGCCAGAAGTGTCAAGTTTTCCAAAATGCAATTATTTTTCAGTTCTGAGCTGGCTGCAGAACAAAGACCAGTTTTTCACCTGCTAAGAGCCACTGCCTATACTCTACAACTGTTCCCTCTTTCACAGAAAGATGTTGCTGAGCAAGAAACTCACGATCTCTAAAAGAGCAAGATGCTTCAGAAGGCAGACTTATGAAGTACCTAGGGCAGTGTGCTTGTGTTTATTTGTGTATATATTTATTTTCTTCACCATCAAGTCAAAAAGCACCTACTACTTAACATCCATTAACAGCTCTAAAATAATTCTGATTCTGCAAGAGAGGAATTAAGTTATTCATTAAATCCATGTTTAAGCAAAGAAAGAACTTTATCTTGACATTTGAAAAGCCTGCTGTAAATTGGGGATTAGAGTACATTTTGTGGCAACAACAGAAGTGTTCAAGTGAAGCATAGGTTAAAGATCATGAGAAAACCTAAGGTAACTACCTTTCACAATTATCAGTGCCTTATAAATATGTATTGTCAATGTTTAATCTGAAAGACCTCATTCAAACCAACAAATACAGGAGCTGAAAGCAAAAAAAGCATGACAGAATGTTGATGTCCTCAAAATAAATGCATGCCAGTTTCTTGTTCAGATCACTATCACTTAAATGGGAAAAACGTGAAAGAAATACGAAATATCAATATTGTGTTTGGGTTTAACTGTGTATAGTTACCCATTATGCAAATGCACACTGTTTGGGTTTGTATTTGTATTAGTAAAATAAATACATGAGTGATGGAGCACTTAGTCTTTATCAATGTAACTGTTGCTATGCCACAGTGGAATCAGTAACTAAGTGAACAAAAAACGCATGAGAACACCTCTACCTGTAGATTCACTTTCAATCCTAGGATATTCTTCTTCCAGTGTATTAACAGCTGGGAGATCAATCAAATTATATATGTTTTTAGACAAGGTAGACAGACCAGTGTGGTTCTGCTGCTGTCGAGCTCTATACACTTGTTTCAACTGTCCTGAAATCTCTTTCCATTCTGCTTGAATCCATTTAGCCAACGTGAGAATAGATTTAGCAACTGCGTATTCAGCTTTGGCAGATTTGCAAAAGGATATGGCACAAGAACTCAGCATTTCCATGGCATGTGTTGACTGACCTGCATATCACAAAAAGCACATCTTCAGTAGAGTGAAAACTTTATTCAAAACACTTCCAAAATTCAGCACTCGGATGCAGCTTGCAACAATACATTTTTACATAGAAAATTCTCTTTTGAGGTTAAAAATGACAAGAAAGACAAGAAAACATTGTGAACACACTTTCAGACTGAGACAAAACATAATAGGATGAAATCAATTCCTAACCATACTGTCCTATTAGGATTTCTTTGAAGTCAGGGTAATTAGCCCGGTCATAAGGACAAGAAGCCTAAGTATCTACAACATAATTAGCAAATACTCACCTGCTGTGTATAACAACTTTGTTTTCTCAATATCAAGTTCAGGACCCCATTTTTCATCTATCTGACCAGGTGCAGACAATTTTTTAAAGTGCTGGACTAAGTCCTGTGCAGTGGTGGTTTTTCCTAGCTGAACTTCACTGCACTGGGCAAGCAGTCGTGTAGCTAGGGCAATATTTCCTCGCTTCCGTGCAAATTTCGCTGCTGTTAAGCCCAGCTCCATGAGATGGCTTTTAATTGGGACTGTTGGTTCTGAAGAAGAAATCAAGACATTGTAAACAAAATTATTAAACAAGAAGTAATTGCACCTGGGGTATACAGATAATTTCTGCCCAGTGTGTTCTGTACATGGCCATCAGTAAAGAACCGCTCAGCTCCTTCGTATTTCCTAACACTTTCTTTAAAAATTTAGATTATTTCATTTCTGCCTAGAGTATTTATATACCCCATCTGAAGCAAAACAACATATCCAACTACAAGGGCCTATAGTGACAGGACAAGGGGTAATGGGTTTAAATTGAAAGTGGGAAGGTTTAGATTAGATATCAGGAAGAAATCCTTCCCGCAGAGGGTGGGGAGGCACTGGGACAGGTTGCCCAGAGAAGCTGTGGATGCCCCATCCCTGGGAGTGTCCAAGGCCAGGCTGGATGAGGCTTGGAGCAACCTGGTCTAGTGGAAGGTGTCCCTGCCCATAGTAGGGGGGTTGGAACTGGATGATCTTTAAGGTCCCTTCCAACCCAAACCAGTCTGTGATTCTATGATCCATAGATCATCTGTTGGGCAAAAGAGCTATTTTTTCACTATAAGCATTATTCTTGACTAAGAAAGCTACTAAGAAAGCTTCTTTTTCTCCCATCACCTCTTATTGCACTGCACATTTAAATGGATTTTGTGACTGGTTTTGAAGACTTACTACTGATGTGCTGAAGTGTTCAAAAGTGAAAGCATTTGAAGTATGAAGAGATAAGTAAACTGTGATCAGAAGAGAGTACCAACTCTGAAGCATTTCAGAATATGGTTTGTTTTCTGTTCAGTACTGTCTACACTACAGTAGTAATTGAGACCCCTAAGTTGTAAAGCAAGGGACCTAAATAATCAAAGAAGTAATGCATCTAAACAATAAAAGACACAGCTGCTGCTTTCAGCAGAAGATTTAAGTTCAAATTCTGCATTCACTTTTCATAACACTAAAACAAGAGCTTATATACCTTTAAGTTTTTCCATCAACTGATTCTGGTACACTGTGTACCTCAGTGCATGCATCCACGGCCTTACATCATGCTGTTTGCATGACCTCAAAGCATCATTGAAGAGAGGTATAAGACAGTCCTGGAAGAGGCACAGAGGTTGCATAGCTGCCGTAAGACACATCGTCGCTGAAACGTATTTTCATTTATCAAACCCAAAGACCATTTTAGCACAGAGTAAGCGTTCTTATTTGCATTAGGATCCACTCTACCGTTAACTAATAAAATGGAAATACGTTTTATGCAAAGACATGCTTGATTTTGAAATTGGATTGCTTGATTAGAAATTAGAACTAGATCATTCAATGCTGGTTCAAGTCTGACGCTGAGTTTTTAATTGCTCAAGTGATCCGTTTTTGACAAAAAGTTTAAAGTAAGTAAATTACATGTGTTGTAGGAATAACTGTTACAATGTAAAAACATATCAACACTTCTCTGAAAAGCAACTACAAATGAAACTTTATCATCTCTTTCAATTGCTTATAGTATTTTTATATTTATAACTATATAAAAAAGTCAAATCAAGATGTAAATTTAAAAAAAACTTGGGTCAAGGCACAAAACTAAATGAGGTCTTTTTACAGTATAATTAACAATGGTCAAAACAACTAATATATGTTCAATGCTTCATGACATGGAGAAGGACATGACTCCAATTTAGGCTTTAAACACACAGACACACCTCTGATGTCAGCCTGTTGGATACAGTGTTTTCCAAAGCAGAAGAACAATACAACTGAAGAGTGCTCAACACTGGTAAAGACTGAGACACAGTGAGTGTGGAGAGTCTTAACGGTCCAATAGCGATTCGTGATGTTTGCTTCAAGTACTTAATAACATTTCTGAAATAAAAGAATCAGACCAGCAATATTTGTTAGATAGACTTTCAGAGTAAACAGTGATATCAAAATTGTTGGAAAAAAAAAAGCAAACCCAACATCTTCACAAAGATGCTGAGAAAATCTTGCAGTATCACTCAAGTTACAGTACGACACTATTATTAAACTGACAAGCAACAGTACTTTAACAACTTCAAGAACCACATCATCTTACCTCCGTAAGCTTGTAACTCACCACAGCCAACATGGGTAGCAAACTACTGTAGATGCTGAAGTAAAGAGCAGAGCATGCTTCTCCCAGTTATGCTTAACAAACTAGAACAGCCTTTCACAGTATATTACATTAATTCACAGTACATTTCCACTTACTCAGATATTGACTGCCACTTCTGCTCCTGTTCTATGTGGTTTACAGCTGTTGCCAGACATACTGAACTTCTCAAAAGCTGTACTTCAACTGCTTTTTGAAGTTCTCTTGGATCAGGACTTAGCATATTAGGAAGGAGTTTCTTCATGTCTACATGGAGATTAAACAATTGAAACCAATTAGAAGTGCCAAGTTTTATCAAGTGTCACCATCTGAGAACACAATTTTTAAAGCAGGAAAAGTTTTTGGGGAAAAAACCTTTCCTTAATATACATATTTAAGTATGTATGTATTCATACTAGACACTGTCAATAGATTATTTATAAACAAACACATTAACTCCAGAAAACACACTTTTATTTACATCTAGAATGACCACTGCCAATCACCCTGGAGCTCAATTTCTAAAGGTTATGGTCAGTCCACTGAACACAGCAAACTCCATTCAAGCAAGTTCCAGTCTGTCATTTATAGAGACAGATACACAAAGAAATATTTACTTTTGCATTTGAAGTAATGTTAACTTTTAAGTCTTTACCTATTTTTTCTTTGGATCCCACTGCAAGTAGGTTGATATTTTCTCCTGGTAATAATTCTAATTGTTCAGTGCATTCAGTAAGTTGTCCAGACTCAAAGCTGCTCAAAGATCTGCAATTCAGTATTTATACTTTTATTTTCATGTTTCTTACTTCATTCTAGTGGCTAAATATCTTTTGCAGCAAAAAAGGAAGACTCAAGTCTAACTGAAAATCCTACAGAACACTTATGATTAATTCTAAGCAAAAAATCCCAATTTTCACATAGATCAGTAAAAGGCAAGAGTACAGCACCAAATTCAATACCAAAGTGAAAGGAAAAGAACCTGTATCTAGCTATGAAGCTTTTCATAGTATCATCACACTATACATAAGACTCTTCTACCGTAGTCAGGAAGAAAAACATTGACTTTTAGGAGATTTTAAAAACAAAGAAAATCTCAGAACTTACTTTTTTTTTACCCCCTCTATGCACAGGAAAGTTAGTTTGGGGGCAGAAGAACACAACTTCCTCCTTATCACACCTCTATTTCTACACCATCCAGTTTTAAAATCCATAAAAACTTAAATCAGTTCTAAGATACGGAACTCTAAGGTACTGTTGAAAGAATTAATGATACCCTTACTTTATGTAGTTAAAATCTGCTTTCAGATTGATTGAGGTATTACTATTGCTTTTCTTCAAGTCATGGACCATATTTTGCCACTCCTGAACAGCAGACCAGTCAGCAATGGAAATGTAACATTCACAGGCTTTGTTACCCAAGTAGTTTACAACTTCAGGTGAAGAGTCACTTGGCTTAGTCAGAACAGTTTTTCTAGTTTCTCCTGTGAAACAAAAAAAAATTATAAAAACTTAAATAGCAATTGTATTACTCAAGTGTAATTTCTGTCTTGTCAAAAAACAATTTGAAAAATCAAATAGTTACACAACATTTACAATGTTATTCTTCCACTTTATTGTTTTAAAACAGAACGTTTTCAAAGGAGGTTTTGGAAAAATTTAGTCCATATCTGTACAGAAGCATCAAAACAGGAAAAAACAGATGAACTAAATTAAGAACAAAGAAGGTCCCTTTTCAAAGATGAAACAAAATACTGAAACAAATTCTCAGTCGTTAAAAAACACTGAATAACTAGTGCATTTATGATACAATTATGTCATAAATACAAAGCCTTAAGTTATGAACTAAAATAATTTAGAATTAAACTAGTAAATTACGAAATATTTTACCTATTATTTATAGTTTCATTCAGCTAGACCTCAGTACTGCAAACCCTCCTATCTACCCACAACACTGGTTTCAATGGCATTATGCTGTTCAGCTTAACTGCAGACAGAAACAGGTTTTCAGATTTAAGAATCAGACATTACCATGGCTATATCACCAAATGTTCTAATTTTATGTACATACAGTTAAAAATTGTATTTTTCTTAAAAAGGAAACAATACTGACCATTCAAGGAATGCTTTGGGCTGGCATTATTCACACTGTTTGAATTGGCCAACTTGAGAACAGTTTTGTCAAAGCCTGTTATGCAGCAATCCACTCCTGTCATGGAGCACAGGTGCTCCTGGTATTCCGCCGCTGCTTTTTCAAACCTTAAATGGTTTAATATTTTAGTCAGCATTTTTCAGAATCAGGTTTTTTTTTTTGTAAATAGACTATTTCGAATGTTTCTTTACTGCAATACTCAAAAAGTTCACACGGCATCTTCAGCAAAAGAAAGGGATTAACACAGAATACAAGTTTACCCTCTGAATTTCCAGGTTACAGCACAGTGCAAAAGCTCTCCCATTCACGTCAACCAACTACGGATTGAAGGAGACAAACGAGTTTTATATTTGACTGACACACTTTTTACCTGGATGAGTAAAGCTGAATATTTATTAACTACGTATCATTCGACAGAAGATTGTAAAACTGGGTTCTAGGGCAACAATTCACACAAACCTGACATTTCTCAGAAACTTCTCACGTGTTACTAAGCTGCACATCATGTTAAGTAATCTTACAAAAACAGGAAAAAGTTAAACACTCATATTTTTGTTTTGTTTGGGGATTTTTAAGTGGCAGGTAAATAACGAAAGGTGTCCCTTTTTCATTTCATACAGAAGAAAGGATTCATTCCTTTCAGGAGATGAAAACACCAAAATGAAGGCATACCCTATCTGGTACATCGACCCACTCATTTGTATCTGCAGCCAGACATAGAAGCCACTTTTTCCAAGGCTGAACTAAAACTGCATAGCACCCCCCTTGGTGTCCCTCTCATGGCAGGTAATCATATCAAGCTGTTGGTCAAAAACTTAATTAGAAAATATTTAAATTAATAATATTTTGCAATGGAAAATTCAAAGTACAATATAAAAATAGCATTGCTGTGTACAAAAAACTAAGAAAGAACAGCTTAGGAACAACATTTATATTCAAATCCTGGTAATGTAGTTAAAACTGAAAGTTAAAATATCTAAAAATAGCTGGATGCATTAGGTATCTCAAAGACAGGATTACTTTAGCTGACTTGGAAATTAGATCCATAGCCTTGAATCACGCCACAATTTAAAAGATTCAAAAGTAGAAATATGCATAAGAAGGAAAAAATGTCCAAGTTTAACACCCAGTTATCTGAGAAAACTTACCGCCCTTCTGCTTGCTGAGCTACAGAATTGATCCAGGCAAGACTCTTCCCAACTGCAGCAGACGACCAGACAGCGATACCCTGAATAGCTTCCGGACAGTGAAGCTCACACAATGCTTCCACCAGCATCATAATTGTCACTTCCAATTCATTTCCCTAAAAGCAAACCAAGAGTTTTGTTTAACAAGTCTCACAAAATAAGAGCTATACCAGGGTTACATCCTGGAAGTGGTAAAGCAGTATTTCATTATATCTACAAGGGAAGTGCCCTGCATATCCATCCATTACACTGCTCTTTGAAAAGCAGGGGGGGTAAGAGTATATGCTGCAAGTCCACAGCCTGAACGACAACAGTCAGCAACCACTGTGTGATGGTCTATACCAATACAAGTGCGAGAATTCATAAAGAAGGAAGCAATAAATGTCCACCAAACCTTCTTTGTTCAAATATTTAAGCAAATCAAGTCATGTACTGAAGAAACTATTCTACTTTACGGCAGCTTAACCACCTTCTCCACTCATCCCACCCCTGCACTTATCTGCTAGGTTCTTACAGAGGAAGGATGCCCTCACAATACATCTGCCTCCTGCTCATACCCCCAGGTAAGCTGACACTACACTACCACAAGCTCGGGAAGGCCTCACACTAAGTCAACACAAGTTTCATGAGGTTTAAGCAGAATATGGTGGAGTATTTTTGAGTTTGAAAAGCGTACCTGAGAGATACTGTTATTAGTTTTCATTTCTGTGAGTAAATCAAAGCCATGCCGGACTGTCACAGCAGGCTGGCCAGCCAGCAATCCGACTCTCATGATGGAGAGTCTAATCCGTGTTAGCCAATCTTGGCATGTCTGACGATTAGTGTAAAAGAATGTCCTGATAACCTTTAAAGACGGAAGAGACAAGTTTTACAATACTGTTCTGTACAAATCAGAAGAGGTACATTAAGTACTTAATATTTGTAACAGTTGAAGTCAGAACAGGTTTCTTTTTTCCACTCGAGTTTTCAAATGGGAGACGAAGAAACAGCTGAAACTTTCTATCTTTAATTTTATTAATGCAGGTGGTCTAGAAATCATGCGCAGCATGCAACTGGCCAGTCATACTGGCAAGCTAGAACTCCTGAAATGAACCGACTCGAAATGACATATTACTGTCATGTCAAAGTCTGGCAATTAAGCAGCTTATTTCACCAGTGAAGAATGTTTTGCAATTGGAACTACACAAAACGTTATGTGGTTAATAAATTATTATACTCCTCAAAATGCAAGTTAAAGCATCAAATAATTGTGTTATAAAGGAACAGGACTGCTGAGAATCTATACATAACTGACCGCTAGCAATTAGGGGTACTATAGACTCGCTTGATTTGTACCACTATACAAGCTGGTACTCCAGAAATAAATCCCATTTTCACATGCTCCCTAGAAATAAACCAAAGTCAAAGCCAGACAAATTGAATCACAAACTTTGCTTGAGCAGTTTTCCTGAAGTTCCATGCTTAAGACCTGAACCACCCTGAAAACATTGTTCATTCAACAGACTGTTTAAGTAAACATCAGCACTGTAAGACAGACAAACCTTGGGTGGAGAGGTAAGGGCATTGGCACATCCTTCATAAGCATTGTACATCAATTTTTCCAAGTTCTCCAGATACTGTAGAAGGAGAACAAGCCTAAGCTGGTTGCTACTGTGTCCTTCATCATTGTCTGCAGTAGTCCACTGGCTAACATCTTGGTCAGGGTTTAATGTATGGGCTGCAAGACTCCTAATAATACCTATACATTTCACAAAACATGGAAAAAAAGTTACCAGACAGTACTTTATTTAAATAATATCTCAAGGGATAGCAATGCTAAAAAGTAAAATCTCTCAAAAGGTAACAGTAATTGTGCAACTGCTCTTCTGCCACTACATTTCTTGATGTGTCAGTCAAAAACATGCCAACAACTAGAATCACTGAAAAATAAAGGCATTGTACTTCTTGCCTTGGACATGAAGTTCTTAGCTGCACAATCTTACCAAACAAATCCCATGAAAATAAACTATTTTTTACATTACCTTCAATTGTTTGAAATGTATCCTGGGCTCTACCCAGAGGAGTGCGTAACTTCGAAAGAACAGTAAACTGAGCTGCTTCCCAAACAGCCCATTGCCAGAGAACAGCATCAGTCTTCAACAGATTACGAGGGATGATTGGTTGATCTCTCTTATCTAGTCTTTGACAGCTATAGAATAATCTTTCTAACCAATTATCCTTCCTGAAAGAAAACATCAGTGCATTAACACGAGTTCAGGTGGTAACAAGTTTATACTGCACACACTTCAGCTCCCCACTGCTCTCAAATAAATCTCACGGGATTATTTCCAAGCAGCAGTGTACATAGGCAAAAACGTGTGTATTTCAAGAAAAAAGTGTAAAAACAATTGACAGTAAAGCTATGTAATTTGTAAAGATAATGACAAATTTTAAACTAAATCTAGCTTGCAACTTTTTACTATAAATTAAACATCCATGGATTTCAGTTTTAAAAGTAGTTCTTACCCAGTTCGGTGAGAGTTCCCATACAAAATAAAACTAATGACATCTGAGAAATCCTGAGGGTGGAATGTGTTACTTGGAGCTTTGCTCATATGACTTCTTATGGCCAAAGAAATTTCTTGTATTTCGGTGTGGGTACGGTTACTGCAGGAAGAGGGAAGAAAAAAACCCAACACATTCTATGATGTACTTGAATAAATAAACGTTGCGCACAAAAGCTATTCACACACTTCTACATATACATAAAGACAAAGTGCTTTACGAGTTCAGGTCTTTGAGCCAAACTGCACAACACACTATTGTTGACTCTTTGGGTAACACGGACCTTACAAGTATTCAAATTTGCTACAAGAAGTGCTTCAGAGTTTATCAAATTTCTAAGTTACTTTATGTACTACCCACTGATCTTAAACCTATAAGGAAGTAGAAGAGATAGCAAGACACTTCATGCTTTTTGACTTTAAATTAAGACAGTATAATGACATTCAACTGGCATTATTTTTCAGACAGTGTCATTGAAGAAAGAAACTAAACCATTCTCCATATTGAAGTTAATCTGAACAACTTACCTCAATACAACATCTAAAGGAATTGACTTCAGAAGTTTTCCAAAAGTTTGCCTTACGCGAGCACCGCTATGTACTAGTTGAACACGACACACATCAACACACCTGCATCACCAAAAAGGTAAAAAGGTAGTAACATTCCCATTAACAGCATAATAGAAATACTGTACAGATTTCTGTGCAAGTACCTTTGTAAAAGATCATCTGGGAGGGAGGAAGACAGGGCATGGAGGCTACTACATGCTTGAAGACAAATGTTCACATCTTCCAGAAGGGCTGAATTAAGGAGTTGAAAGAAAAAAAAAGTTATTCTTGCTACAATTCCCTAACTCATGCATTACTCTGGTTGTGGCAGAAGATCTAAAGATACTAATAGAGCATGACTGGCAGAAGGAGAGACAGGCTTTAAGTAATACTTCATTGCCTGGTTTTACTCTAACAAGTCAATACTTAGTAACAAAAAACCACTTGTGCTACATGTTACTCATGGGCCTCTTCTGTCAGCTGACACATAATCCTTCTATAGTCTCCACACGTCGGCATTACACACAGTATATTTCAG
>NW_010239118.1:0-32723 GCF_000690775.1 Eurypyga helias | reverse complement strand
GCAGGAAAAAACTATGGTTAAGACAGTAACCCCTGGCCTTGGAAAGTTACTGCTCTAGCTGGGATTACACTACTAAAAGCATTTTTTCCCCATATTCCCTACTGCCAGGTTTTGAAATCCAAGACTATACATCACATTGTGGAACAGTTCCATCACTTTTGATAAAATAAAATGCAATCTTACAAGTAAGATTTGGCACATCACTCATGGTCTGTCAAAAACTATCACAAACACATATTATTTTAAGAAAATTAATTATTTGCATAAGTAATAGGTAGGGATCAATTTGAGAAAAATTATAGGAGGAGAGTGTAATTTTTTTGCACAAGACAAACCAGAAGCATACAGCTGTCTGTGGTATATGACATGGTCACTTATGTACTTAATGATGCCACATAAAAGACAGTAAATAAGTAAAAGGAATGCAATATCTTACTGTTTGCTAAAAGTCCTTTACAAAACTTATGAAAAGATGGGAGAGAAAATAACGGTGCATATGTTTCCGATTTTTTCATCAGAACAGCCACTTCCAAAGCCCACGTCATAAGTAGTTTCCTTCAAAAACAAAGTATTAGTCAGTCTACACAGTTGCAGAAAGTTGTATTTCAATACAAAAAACTACTTCACATTACTGATGAGTATTGTACCATAACTCATTCATTAAACAAAAGGTTTTCTAGCATTAAGTGTCCCCAGCTTTCACAGCATTTTGGTAATAGAGGAGTGTAACTATTGTAAAAGGGTAGTTTCAGTGAGCAAGAACCCTTTTCAGTGAAGTTTGATAGCTCTGCTTTTACTGTACAGATCTTACAGTGGTTTCAACTTTTCTAGATTTCATGTGTAAGAACGAGCAGCTACTGTTTCCACATGTATTTCATTACTAATGTTTAAAAAAAACCCAAATACTTGATTGGCTAAATTTACCCCAAGTTTACAGAGGAAAATTATCCTGGTTTCTGAACTAAGACACTCTACTGGAAAAAAGTTTCCTGATTAGTAGGAAAATGTTACCTGGTATCTTGAGTAAGGTTGTCCTTCTTAAGCAGTAGCCCCAAAAGGTTTAGTATGATTGAAAAATGTTTTTTTGTTGCTGTGGTTACAGTACTTATAACTGCTCCATCGAACAGAGAAGGAGAGGAAGAACTGAGGCTACTGGATATGAAATGGTCATGCCTGAAAAGGCAATGAAAATCAACATATAAAACCACCCAAGATTAGAGATACTTCCTTAAAGTATACAAGAGGGGGAACAACAGCCACCACCACCTCCACCCAAAAACCCCCAAACAAAATAACCAAAAAACCCAGCAGGAAAAGCTAATGTACACCCATACAGTAACCACATTATGTCAAAAGCCAAGTACCTTGATGCCTGCTCTAGAAGAACAAAGCTACACCTTTCAATCTATCCATGCAGCCCAGTAACCTGGTTTCAACTGTCGCTGGTGTCATAACGCTTAGTGAAAACCCACAGAAGCCAAGAAATGTACAGAGTAACACTTAAAGTAGTGTATGCCCTGACTTGGACAACATTTTGTAGTAATAAGGTCCAGAATGTGTTTGAACCTGTTGTTTACATTTAATTACCTCTCCTAGATCTCACAGTAAGCAAAACAGTAAATAATCTTTCCTTAGTCACTTTCAGTAGAGTTCTCCCTCAGTTATCTCTAGTCAAACACAAGACTTCTAATCTGTCTCTGAAGAAAATGCCAAATTTTAAACCAGGGTATGCCTTCCTGGCTGAGATACAGACTCCCTGCAATTAATGAAAGTGAAAACAGATTAGGGAAGTTTGGGTAAAAGCTTAATTGTAACACCTATTTAAATTCATTTCTCCAACATGTTCTATTCAGATTAGTCCATCCTAGTGCTCTTAAAATAGTGATGAATTATTAATCTTCATACCTGGAACAGTGTGAATATAGTGTATAGAGTACCGCATACTGCACCGCAGGAAAATGAACTGCTATGTCACCATGAACTATCATCAGATTTTTACTCAGTAGTGCAAACACAGTTGGCGAAAGGGCCCACATCTATAAAATAATTGCAACATAAGCAAAGAGACACAATAAATAGGATCTGGTTTTAAGTGTAGTTTCCATGCCACTAATCACTGTGTTTTGCTTCTTCCAAAGGGAAATAATTTAACTCTACTAATTTTCTGACCTTGATTGTAACTATTCCCTCTTTTTAAACAACCTGTTAACAACAGTTTGTTTTTATTTGGAAAGATCTGTAACAAGTGTTTTCACGTGGCTGATGTGCTACTAGAGGACACATTAAAGCTGCTTTTATCTGTCTTAAATTTCAAAAAGAATTAGTAGGAGAATCTTAGAATCTATCCATGAATAGCCCTGATCAGATGCTCTTCCCTAGAAACTGCTTTTCATTATGCCCCCACTAGAGACACAATCCACCCATTCTGTTTCCCCTAGGTTTTAATCCTGGAAGGTTTTCTGTACCGTAAGTTAGGAAACAAATAAAATTATTTCAATTACACGTACTACTGGTGAAATACATTATGGTAATTTAAGTAAAAATGTTTTTTACACTTATTGCATAAACTTTATCAGTAGAGTTTTCACTCACCCCAATTAAGGAGTTTTTAGCATTTCCAATAGTACTTAGAGCACTGAGGTCAAATATAACAACGAACTTCGCATTATCCACATTGAGCATACGCTTCTTGAAAGAGTCATGCTGGATTTCAGAACAGGCCTCGGGAAGATGTAAACTGTAGAGAAGACTATTTAGAGCACAGGTCATTTCTCCTAGAATCAACCTGTAAGCAGTCTCCAAAACAGGAATGTTCTTCAGGCTCAATACAGCTTGGTACACAGCATGGGCTGATGCAACAACCTTGAGAATATACAATCATTACAGTAATAATTGATTAGCATGACATCATGAAATATATTAGTCACCAACATAGTATTTTAAATTATGTTTCTTTATCTTTATTCTTTTATGAATAGCCTAGTCTGATAAACATACCTATCCTCTGTTTTCTGTAGTTATGTACTACTTACTTACAGAATCTATGAATTACTTTTTGGATCACCCACATAACATGTTGAGTACAAAACCCACATCAACTAAGGACTCCTCTATCTGATATCATGGCCAACTTACCAACTCCTTATCAAATCTAAATGCCAAAACCAAGAGCTAGCTACACCTGCCTTTTCAGAAGCTTCATAGATATAGAGCGAGATTAAAAAAAAAAATACACTTAAGATGAATGAAGTTTTACAGCTTAATAAACATATTCCACAGGTGTATTACAACAGCCTTCATCCATTTCCTAGAAGACCCTTACTCTTACCTCTTTTTCCTTATGATAACGAAGAACAAGTAGTTTAGACTCTGGTATAAATAATTTCTCTACAAACGATGATGGCAGTTTTGTATTTATTTGCTCAACAATCTGGGGATAAAACCAAAATGGGTAAGTATATTTAACAGCCTGAATTAATTTTTATTAGAATGGATTAATTACTCTTTCTAGCTTGTATACGCCATTTCTAGAAAAAACAGCTCCCAGCAATGCAAGTACTTTCCCAAATTCACGTTCAGAGAATTAAGTTATTTTTTCAGGCCTTAAAAGCACAGCTGAGAGAGTAAGTTCCATGATTATTTTAGATCTACATGGGTTTAAGAGTTTGTCCCCTGTATGTGAAGAGCTATGTTTTGAAGAGGTCTGATTTCCCAGGTATTTTTTCCAGGTAAGTAGAATAGAACATACTAAGCAGGAAGATTCTGAAATTCATCAGGTGGTGTTATCAACTGCAGGGGCCAGAGAATGGCACTGTCAAACAGACAAGCCAGGCAGGGAAAAGAAAAACCCCAAAACAAACCCCATGAACATTCAGACTAAAGCTAAACACCACTTTATCGACAAGCCAAATGCATAGACAAGCTAGCAGTATGAGCTTTACAGAAAAGCGTAGAAGCATTATGAAGAGGAATTTCTTGCTTGTGGTCACGAAAATAAGTTTTAAATATTTATCTAATACACAAAAAAGCAAGGGTGCTTAGAAATTATTATTTTGCAATACAAAAACTGCAATAATAAAAATTTGTACAAACCAGTGTCAATAGATTCAGGACTGAAATGATATAATCAGTGCCACAAGTCTGACAGCTTTCCATTTGATCTAATCCGTATGTGATGACCATGTCACAGTGTATGGTCATGCTTGGATCTAGGCTGCCAAGTAAAACGCCAACACACTCGTTGGCAGCTGTAAGCACGGCTTCAGAAAAGAATACTTGGTTTGCTGCAGTCACACATCTCATTACCCTGTACAGAACCTGGAAAATTAAAAACACACCTAAATTAAACTCCATTGAAAGAGACATGGACT
This sequence comes from Eurypyga helias, assembly GCF_000690775.1. Classification (NCBI taxonomy): domain Eukaryota; kingdom Metazoa; phylum Chordata; class Aves; order Eurypygiformes; family Eurypygidae; genus Eurypyga; species Eurypyga helias. The sequence continues at coordinate 28,353 of NW_010239118.1, read as the reverse complement.
GCATCCTATCTAATTATATTCCCATCCATTTGATATCCTGTCCCATCACCTACTCTGCAGCTTGGTAAATTCTGTCAACAGAATATTCTGAATAATGCACATCATGGCACTACACTTCAGAAATATAAAGAAACAAACCCAAACCTTCTCTACTCAGACCGGTGAAGACCTAGAAAACCTAAATTCATTATTAGGAATTCCAAATGATGTCAACAGAACTCCTCTTGTAAAAGACAGACTAGTTTTCTTTTCTTGAGCTTTGGCCACAAGAATCCTCTGCAAATTAAGCCACAAATCACATAACTGTCTTCGCTTTAATTGGGAAATCCATACACTCACTTATCTGAAAAGTTTTGTCCCTGACAGAACTCTGCAAGGGCATAAATTCCAGTTGTGCAGCTCATAAAACTACCTGCACTCAAAATCTTACCTTTTTTTCTTTTTTTAATCTTTCACACCCTCTACAGTTTCTGTTACAGAAGCATAGCAGTTACTTAGCATAGTACATAGTATTTATTTTGCGTTTATATCATCCTATACTATACTTAAAACAAGAGGACTGTGCTATCAGATTTGAGAGGTAGAATTTCAGGATGGATAAAAATCCCCTACACTTAAAGCTGAACTTGTAATTTGAACTCAGTTTTTATAGCATCACAGCAATGTGAATAAATGGTAACAATATGGTTACAAAGACAGATAACACAAAGTAACCTAGCTGAAGTTAAAACGCCTAAAAAGTTAAGTTTCTGCTATGTCTCCTATGTGCCACCATCACAATCCATACCTTAATCTTTAATAAAATTCTTGTAGCATATTTCTTCAAGAAAATAAGTTAGCATATGCACATTCACATAAAACTCAAAACCTAAATAAACTCAGTGAACATCATCATCATATGGTGATAATCATGTCAACAACAAAGTAAAACTTGAATTCTTACATCAGTTACGTATGCTTCTGTAATTGGTGGTCCTCTAATTGGGCTGAAGCGTTCCCCAATACTCCTCACCACAGTACTGAAAACCCGCAGAAGTGCAGCCAGTTTAGGCAGTGATACTGAAGGAGGAGGAATATCTTCATCTACTGATTCCCCAGAAGCCACATGGCTGAGGTCCTACAGCACAGAATTTTATATATCAGTACACAACTCTGACAGTTACAATACATGCACAAAAGATCACAATATGAGCTTCAAAATACTATTCAGCTATTTTCCAGACATACTATAGATACTATCCAATTACAGATATATTTATCCAATATCTCTAACTTCACATACATAAAGATGGTATATAGGCACACAATGACAATAACAAATCACAGCAGTAGCGAGATGCTGCTCATCACTGCATCCAATTCTGGGGCCCCCAACATCAGAAGGATATAGACCAGTCGGTGCGAGTCCAGAGGAGGCCATGAAGATGCTCCGAGGGCTGGAGCACCTCTGCCATGGGGACAGGCTGGGAGAATTGGGCTTGTTCAGCCTGGAGAAGAGAAGGCTCCGGGGAGACCTTATTGCAGCTTTCCAGTACATGAAGGGGGCCCACAAGGAAGCTGGGAGGGACTTTTTACAAGGGCCTGTAGTGACAGGACAAGGGGTAACGGGGTTAAATTGAAAGTGGGGAGGTTTAGATTGGATATCAGGAAGAAGTGCTTCCAGGAGAGGGTGGTGAGACACTGGAACAGGTTGCCCAGAGAAGCTGTGGATGCCCCATCCCTGGAAGTGTCCAAGGCCAGGCTGGATGAGGCTTGGAGCAACCTGGTCTAGTGGAAGGTGTCCCTGCCCCATGGCAGGGGGGTTGGAACTGGATGATCTTTAAGGCCCCTTCCAACATAAACCATTCTGTGATTCTGTGATTAGTTTAGCCACTGAAACAGAATACTCCGACTATATCCTGTAAATTAAAACAGAGGCTTATGATGTTCCTGGCCCCCAGAACATGATCATCCATCTTGCTGCTGCACTGTTACAACAGTTGTCTGCACACTTTTCCACTCTCCTCAACAATTCTTGCCCACAAACTGGAGTCAGGATGTTTGAGCGGCCGTTCCCATCACACTGTTTACATGCAGCTACCTTGATCTGGAGACCATGAGTTTACTAGCAGGCTACTTCATGCCAGTTGGCATCAGTGCCTGGGAACATTCCCAGAATGCTGATCTCATTAGTATAGATATAGCCTTGGTCTACCCCACTGAGAGATAAAAACACACTAGCTGGAAGCACCTCCTCCATGATTTAAGTCAGCACGTTATCTTACAACTCTTCCGTGACTGAGAACAAACATATTGTCCAGCTCAGCAGACAAGTTGATAAGCAGCAACTTAGTGCACTGACTAATCACTTTCAACTGTGTGCCTACAGTCACAGCAGCATAGGTTTGTGGGCTGGACGCTGCCAGAGGGCTGTGAATCCTAACTCATAAAGCTGTACCATCAGAAGCCTCGGTGTGCAGGTAAGCACACTAATAAAATCAAATTATTTTTTCTGCGCTGACTGAAAGAGAGATTATGCTGGAAGTACCATTTCACCTGTAGGATCTACATGTTAACATATCTAATATACCATCAATTAGTAGTTATAAGCATATATACATGTGAGTTCATATACCTTAAGAAAAAGACACTCTCCCCCAAAACCAAAACACTTCCTTCAATGACAGCATCAGATAAACTCTACACCCTGTTAACTAAGCAAAGGTTACAAAGTTAAAGCAAAGTATATTAAATGAATATACTTTAGTTTTCTATCAGTGACTGCTGCATTATTTCCTGCACAATATAACCTGTTACTTCATTGAAAAAAAAGAGAGACTTCCCATTACTCTATGGAAGCATCCTCCTCCGCCCAGCAATCACTTCTGAAAAATTCTGGAGTTGGATAATTAGAGAAAATACCAAGGAAAGACTGTGAAATGTCTTCACTGCAGCTTTTTAAAAATGAAGCCATTCCTGTTTGGTTAATTGTCTTCATTTTTACTATAAACATGATATTCTCAATCAACAATGGCTGAAAGCCTGGCTATGATACTATTTAAGTAGTTCATGAGGATTTGTGTAGAACTGCCACTGTACATGCCTTAGACTGTAATTTGTCCTCTTTTCCCCAGGAAAGCCATATGATTTTATTTTCTACAAATGTAACAAATCCATAAGAATCACATCTGTGAATTTAATTAAGAAATCCACAACAGTTAACTCTGGTATATACCATGAAGTCTTGTTTACCTCAGCATAAGCTTCCATATCTTCTAAAAACTGACCCAAGAGCGTGGTAGAAAAAGTAAGATCAGCCACCCAAAAGGGCTCCAAGCTCTGCAGCCATCCTGTATAAAAATACCAGGACAATTGAAACAGGGGAATAAGGTAACGTAGGAAAATTACATTTCAGTTGCATAGTGCTGAGGTAAAGGTTGCTAAGGTAACAGAAGGTCATCTCCATTAAAATTTTTACCTAATTTGGTTTTTACAATAAATATCAATTGTATTTCCCTCTTCTGTCCCTTTGACAAATTAATTTTGATGTTCAGACCTGCCCCACAGCAGTTAAGCATCAAGGATACAGGAAACTTAACAGACTTGCTGTGAATAACTGCTGTAACTATAGGAGGAAGTTAAATGCCAGTACAGTATCTATTTAGGACAAAAATCTTCTAGAAATACACAGGAGAAAAATATTCTTCTACAGATAATATATTAGATCTATAGAAGTATTAAAAACTGTTTAAAAATGACACTAAACAATGGATGTTTAAATGTAGCCTGAATAAAGCATCCCCATTGTTCCAGATGTAGCACAAATTGGCAAACGCAAATTTACTAAAAAAATAGGAACAAAGTCTCTTGTTACATAGCCAGAACTCATGTTGGTTTTAGGTCAACTTCCGTGTCAGCAGGACCAGGCTTGGTCCTACTGCAAGCCAGAGCGCACCACATCAACGACCCCGGCCAAACTTACCAGACACCTGTTGCGTCAACGATGGTTTCTGAGTGTGATCTATATGCCACCCAACCAGTATGTCCACTGTGTCCTGGAAAGCAATTACAAAAAAGTTTATTACCCAATCTGCCACATGAACGTTTCTATGCAAGAAAGAAAACAGAGGACGAAGTGCGCTTACCCTAAAATTGGTGCTGAAAATGTGTGGGTAGCATCGGGACACCAGAAGGATGCACTTGACACATTTGCACAATAACTCTGGTGTATCCACGTTTTCTAGGATGGACTGCAGGCTGGTCATTACAAGCTAAAAGGTAAAGCAAAGCCACTAGACATTTCACTTCATTAAAACAACACGTGAAAAGTTACGATACCAGACACATTTATTCAGTGTTGAATACTTTTTAGCAAACTACTTTGATTCAAACAACAGAAACATCTCAGTAGTCTTTCTGCAGGAAGGAAAAATGCAAAGAGTACCACATGTACTGCACGAAAATAATAATTTCAAGTAGGCATTTGCTTCAAATATGGCAGACCCAGGTTCAAGGCTTAGGGACACTGTTTTCTTTAATTCCATAGCCACAGAACAACTTGTTCTAAGTTCCTGTTTCTCCTGCCAAAGCTTTGTGGCTCTGTAAAGCAAACTGGAGCACAGATCTCCACACATCACATTTTCCTCAATCCCTTTAGTGGCAGGGAAGGATACTGGGAGGAACAGGAAAGCACACCTGATGAACACGTGGCTCAGAGGCTGGTGCCAAAGGTGGAATTTTGGGGTTTTTGATCATGTTGAGGTTTATACGGCACCAGGCCGGCTGGCAGCAGATGGTGTGCAGCTGTCTCAAGGGGAAAAACGTTTCTTTCCCACAAATTGGCAGGGCTCCTCGAGAGGGCCTTAAACTAGGTTTAAAGGGGGAAGAGGTTAAAATGACTAGTGCCACCAACAGATACCCAGAGCCTGGAGAAGAATCGCATGTCATCAGGAGAGCTCCTGGCAAACAAAACAAGAGAATTCCAGAGGCTCCAGTAAGCATGCAGACTTCATCAGGGCCCCATCTTAAATGCCTCTGTGGGAACACAGGGAGCATGGGGAATAAACAAGAGGAGTTAGAGACGCGTGCACACATAAGGGGCTGTGACCTCAATGGCATCGTGGAGACATGGTAGGATGGCTCCCATGACTGGAGTGTCAGAATGGAAGGATACAGGCTCTTCAGGAAGGACAGGCAGAGGAGACGTGGAAGGGGTGTTGCTCTCTATGTCAGAGACCAGCTGGAGTGTGTGGAACTCCACCTGGTGATGGATGAGGAGCTGACCAAGAGCTTATGCTCTTGCTACCTCCCAGCTGCAATTATATTTATTTATTTTATCAACATAGCATTACTTATTGTTCATTCCAGTTTAAAAAGTCAATTCAAGCATATCACTGGAAAAAATCATTAATAATCTTGTTTCAAGTTTTAGTCTTACCTGCATTAAAGATGAAAAGGCTTTCTTTTCTCCTACAGTCTCTAGTGCTTTGTAGGTTGCACACAAATAAAGAAGTTTAACTTCATCTTTTGTGGATGAGCTGAATTTGCTAAAAATCCATTTAAAGATCTTCTCAGCCTCGTAGCTCAGAGAAGCACAAAGAAGGCCAAGACAGCAAGCTCCTTCCTGTCTCAGTTCTTGAAGCAATTTGCTACTGTATTTTTGGAGAGGAAAAAAAGAAATGCAGAACCTCCAGACATGAGAGCCAAACAGAAGAAACCATGAACAAAGTAACACATTTTCTGAAATGTATGCATGAAACTGCTTCTCCCCTACTTAATGGCAGCAGTGATGAAGATAAAATAAAAACTAATAATCTGAAAATTTCTATGAAATATTATTTCTATGGAATAAACCAACTTGAATGAACGTATGCAATAAATAGGCCATTGCAACACACTATCCAAGGAAGAAACTTCTTAACATACAGCTGACTTTGGATAATAACATTGAACTAAGCTCCAAAAACCCCCTACACGCCTAAGCTCCCTCTACATATGCTTTTAGTTGGATGTAAATGAATTAGCCGAGGTTGTAAAGAAGGTGAGTTCAGTATGAAAGCTAGACAACCACAGCAGCACACTACTACACCCAGGTGGATACACACAGCTGAGACAGACTTCACATTACCCACAACATAAAAGCTACACTTGTGCATTCAGATTCCCTGAGAAGTGTACCCTAGACTGTCTAACAGTATGGTTGATATGCCCATCTTAACTCTCCCCCAACTCTCTCCTGTTACTACAAAGTCTCGCCCATGCACAATCAGTGAATTTTTCTTTCAACCTTCCCACCCCACTCCATTTCTACACTGAAATCCAAACCTAATGCTGTCATTAGCTTCCTCTTTAAAGCCTCTCAATTGCCTCATTTTTCCAGCTTACCTTTCATTGAGTACATCATGAATAGCAGTCAGGATATTATCCAGTTGTTTAACCAGTACCTGTGGCATGAGATACATACAAGGCATAAGCATGATGATGGCACGGTGACTTCTGCAGACCAGGTCCTGTTTACCCCCACATCAAAAACACCACTGCCAATTCCGTTTGCTAATAGAATGCTATTATGCTTTCCATGGCCACTGCAGACTAGCACGAACTATATTAAGCCATACTGCAATATTATCCTACATGTTATATTTCATATTTGTTTACAGCAGCCACAAAAATACACTGGCAGCCTGCTATCAAGGTTTGTTCTAAGTTTAGTTCTTGCTGATAACATTACATCACAAATGGAAGACTCAGCATACAGCTCATCAGTAGCGTCTCCTGAAGACCCAGTCTCCTATACTAATAACCAAGTGTATCAGCAGAATATTTAGTTGATCAGGTAATACTACCTGATGTATTAACATTTCTCCTTTGGCAAACATGGCTTTCAGAGAAAGTCTATTCTGTGGGGGATGAAACATTATTGATGAATCAGTGCTTCTCACTAAACACAACCAGAAATACTTGTTTTCCTAATACACACTGAAAAAACCCCACACATTGGTGAGCCAGTTGTAAAAGAATGCATTAGCTGCAACTGCGTAAGATATTAAATCAACAAGAAATCTTCATGTTAATAAAAAGGTTTGTTCTCTCTTCTCAGAAAGGTATCAATAACACAGTGGATGTTGTCTAGTTTTTCTTAAGTTTTGGGCAACGTCACTCTCTTGGGAGTGAGGGGGGACAGAAAGAGGAACACAGGCTTGGCCCCCTCAGAACTCACAAGTACCTTTTTAAAAATGTGCCCGTTATCTGCAAAAGAGGCTACAAAAGGGACAGGAGAAGGCATCCACACCACCTAGAAGCTGGAGCACGATGCCGTTACATGACAATGTCACTGCCTAGTGATTTTTACAACTTTACTTTGTTGAACATACATTTCAACCCCGAGATTGAAAAGAACTCTGCTAAAATACACTTAATCAAGACCTGCAGGAAGCTAGGTTAAACATCATCCATTATAAAGCTTTAGGCTTGACATCGCAGATGTCACTTGAGATCTGATCTTGTTCTCATTAGCAAGCTGGGAGGAGTTTAAAATTTCTGTGACGAACTTTTAACATTCTGACCATTAACAAGTATAAATTTTGTCACCACTGAGTTGTCAGAATGGCAATTCCAGTATATTCTGAGAAAACCAATAAACTCAAATAAAATGCAGTTAAAAGAAAAAAGAAGAAAAAAATGCACTGAGAATAATGGAATTAATAAAACCATCACAGAATAATTGTGGAGAGCATTTTCTCCCCAAACCCTTGCATTAACAAGGGCTTTGTTTCAGAGGAAAGCTGAAGCTAGGGTCGCCCATGGTCTGCTCACACCTAGGCAAACAGAACAGAGTCTCAATGTTCAAGTGTCACAGCTTTTGGCTAAAAGTACAATTACCACAGTTAGTTAATATATAATGAGAGAATGAACCAACTTCTTATAAATACAGATAGACACATAACCCATAACTGAAATTTCACAGTATTGCCTGTAAACAAGCAGCAGAGTATTAAACTATCACTTCCTGCCTTTTCAATACTCACAGAACTCCTAAGCTCAGTAGTGGAGATGTGTCAGACAAAATACTCATAATATTTCACTTCAAAATAAGTAATATTAAAACCATATACAAACAGTAGGACTCATCTCCCTCTCCCACCCCACCCTCAGCCAATCCTTAAGAAACACCTGAGGATATTAGACAGTTCATTATAAAACCCAAAGGTGTAATGAAAAGACTTACTCTGTTCTCTTCCCATAAAGGGGAATCCACACACAAAGGTGTTTAGCTAAAAAGCTGAGTAACTAACTCTAAGATGCACTATTCACAAGACTCTATAAATATCTACATATTTTTAATTTAAAATACAGAAACAGTTCAAGAAAACAACATGTTTTACTTCCCTTTTCCTCCATTTCCAGGGGATATTGGTAAGACCAGTCAAAAAACCCACATGCATGACATTCATTCCTACAGCTCATGCATTCAGTAGTTTGCTTCAGGCAATACGTCGTAAGCAATCATGCAATAAAGTTTCCTGAATGCTGTAAACAGCACAGGCAATCCAGGAATACACTCTCCTTTGCTGTGGAAGGAATTTCCTTGCATATGAGTATCCCAATACTCAGATTTTTTCAAAAGACAGCTTCATAAAATGAGAAATATTCCAATGCTATAGAAAATAAAAATTACTAACCAGTTTGTTCTCTGGTTGCTGAATGAATTCTTTCAATTGCTTTACAGTAGCCAGTCTTCGGTCTCTGTCGTCTTCCCGAGTAATCCTCCGAAGAAGATTTGACAGTCGAGACTCGTCAGAATAAGACAACGATCGCTCTGAAAAAGAAAAGGCAACTATTTCTTTTCTCTGCAGCATTTGATCACTAATATCTGCACTGTCTAAAATGTGTATGTGTGGACCTAATAAGCCATATTAGTAATTTGAGCAAAAAATAAAACAAATGGAACATTATGTGTTTTAAAGCTAATATTAGAAAATTAAATTTAAAATCTAATTTAGCTACCAAAATATTTGATTTCCTCCAGCGGACAGCCCAGTACCCGGGTAGAGCTCATTCAGAACTAAGCAGAAGTGTTTTATTTCTGCACAAACACCTGGATTTAGTTTTCTTCTACATAAATGGAACGAAATAAAAAGGGTGTGGTAAGCTCAAATCAGACTTCTGACTGAATATATAAACAAAAATAATTCAACAAATAATATTTAAAGAAAACACTGTGGAAAAAAACAAGCTGCTTCTTGAAGCGAAGAACCACATTTAAGCTCAAGCAACTAACAAGAAAGAAGATTTTTCTCTATCATTTTGGCACAAGAAAAAAAATGATGAGTAGTCTTCTGATAGTTAGCAGGGTTCTATTTTGAAAAGGAAAACAGATCTAACTCTTCCCCTATTAAGGAACAAAATTATACACTGTGCAGAGGGCAGTGTCTGTCAATTTAAGTGGATCGTTATACAGGAGAATTAATGTCTTCCTAAGAAAATATTCCTTTAAAGTTGACCCACAGTGCTATTGATACCACTGAAGGTCACAACTCTGTTTACCTGATTTAGGTACAAATTACAATTAATTCATAGGAATGCTTCATTTCCCTCATTTGCAAAATAGGAAACAAAGTTTCTTTTGAGAAGTTTAACATCAGATCATTCATGGTGATTAAGAGGATTCAAAGAACTTGAGAGGTTTCTTAGTCACCGTGACTCTTACGAGAGCACCTGAGACAACTACATTTTTTTTCCTCGGGTATGTTATACATCAGTCATTAGATGAAGGTAACCATAAAGGCACCCTGGTCACAATGGAAAAAATACTGACAGAAGATGTCTGGCAGCCTGGGAACTGCTACCCTGAGAACCCAGCCTGGGAACCTGGAGCATCCTTGAAGAACTGGTAAGAACCTGAGACATGCTGAGAGACCCTCAATGAGTGCAAGTCCAAGAAACTGCAACAACAAATTTATTGTCTGGAAAGGTGAAGAATAAACTGTAATGGTGCAAAACGTCCTGGAAAGCAGCAACTGGCAACAAGTATTGGCTGCTCATGTTTGAAACACAGACTGGGAAAGCAAACTGTGGTCTGAGAAAATAGAGAACAGCATCGGCTATTGGCCTTCCCAGGTGAAAACCAGTTAGTGAAAGCTATGGGTGGCTCCAGGCAGTTGTGTCCTATGCCTCCTTATGTCTCTGTAAAAATAACTCACTTTCTACCCAAAACGGAGCTTCTCTGAGAGCTCATGCTACAAAGACTTTGCTACGCAAGATCTCCTGGGCAGACAGGACCCTCGCTGAGGACACCTGACTGACTCCAGGCTCTGAGATGCAGATCATCTGTGAAGTGAGACTGTCATCATTTGGTCCCACTCCTGGGAGAAGTTTGGTGAGTGCCATAACTGGTAACACTTTGAATAATGTATCTATAAGTGTACATATAAGTAAGTAATCATGAGTATATACTTGATTTACTAGTGGTAATTTGTAGTAACTTGTAATAAAGAAATTTAAGAAACAAAACCCTTCTTACCCCTGTGTATTACAGAATCCCATACAGATCCACCACAGGCCAGCAACTCTTACAGGTCATGACATCATCTACAGGAAAGCATGTCTTCTGTATTATAGTCATGACGAATGTTCTCAAACTTACTTTCATGTCTTTGGTTTTTAAACTTTAGAAGACAGTGTGAATAAAATAGGCTTTGATAATCTGTTTCTCACCAGGCTCAGCAAACGTTAAACATCAGTAAGTCTGAAGGATCAAATCTACACTTTGTTCCTAGCGAGCACAACTACACAAGGCACGTTGAGATGTATGCGACAGGCATGAAGGCCACTTCTTTTAAGATGTTACTGATTTTACAGAGGACCAAGGCATGCATACTCATTTAGGAAGAACTTTCTTTTCCTTTGCTTTATCTGGAAACAAGAGTCTCCAGTAGCAGACAAAAAGCCACATGTCTGGTGAGAAACAGGCAAGGAATCATGATCAGCAAAGACACCTTCTGAAGCAGGATCTGAGGTCTTCCTCAGTGACAGCGCTAGACTAATGAACTATGCCCCTGCTAGACGATCACAGGTGTCTGAAGATCTCCTTGTGTTTCTGTCCAGAGTTGAGCTAGCAACTGCAGTCCAAAGCCTGCCTGCCAACAGCCAAAACTTCAGAAAAACAGACCTAGAGCAATTATCCACCCAAAAAATTTGATCAGGCCTAGGTAATTAAAAAAAGGGACTAGCAGAAAGAATGCAGCCTGCCTGGGGGCATATCATGCCTACCTTTTTCTTAAAACCTGGGCAGTAAGTGGTCACCAGACCAAGGAAAAGAATTTTTTTTAAAAAAGTTCAAATGAAATAGTCTGGAAACAAAACATATGCAAACAATAACAAAAATCCTTTTAAAGCTTGGTTGCAATGGAATCCAACAGCGACTACGGTACACAAAATAAAAAGTACAACTGCTAGTCATGGAAAATGCCACACGAAAACAACTGCTCTGGAAGTACTGTGTTCTACATTACTGAACAGATCTTGAAAGCTTAAGCTGAACAGAATCTACACACACTTATTTCACTATTAGATTGTCTATGTATGAAGCCTCTCAAAATAGCAATTTGAATCTGTCTTTGAATAATTGAGTGCATTGGCTGCCCCATAATACAGTCCTTTCCAAGACACCAGACATGCCTCATGAGAGAGAGAGCAGTCTACTCTACAGGATTGCTGCAGCTGCACTCAAGCAACACTAACCCAGACCAGGAACGCACAGCACACGCCACTCTGTCACCCCTGGTTTGCAGTGATCTCTGCCACTCAGGAAGCACGTGGGGAGTTACACCAGCACAGCTGGGTTAGGTCACTACCTACTGCTCCTGAACAGCAAACCAGTATGCAGTGTTTGGAAAACATTCACAGTTATTTTTATTAAATAACTTTTTATAACGATACTCCAGATCTTCGCAAGGTCCCTAAAAAAAGTCTCCCCTCCTGTCCCAAAGAATGTTGGCCAACTTTTCAGTGTAGATGAAAAGTCAGCAGTAACTATAAGCCTTGAATCGACTAAATAAATCCACAACTTGCAACTTTTTAGTGTTGTCTTCTCTGTGCTTATCTTTTTTTGTAATCTCTTAATGGAAAAGGAAATTTATTTTGAAATATGGTTGTGCTGTTCTACATACAAAAAAATCCTAAAACCAGAACTGTATGACTAAAACGACCACCAAGGTTACTGGTATGAGGCACATTTAACTGCCACTAGAACAAGAAGTACTGTTCAAAACTCTACTAAAAGCGGCTTTGTTTTTATTCAGTTAATATCTGATGAACACTGGCATTATGCCCTGAGAGTTTAAGTGTTAGCTGTCTGTTGAGCCATAAGCATAACCTAAAAAAAAAGATAAACTAGCCAAGAGCATGACAGAAGCTACACTAATCACAGTACTAGTTAATGAACCTGTAAGACTCCCACTTTGTGGAAGCAAGGTCTCAGCCACATGCTCGCTCACTCACTCACAGAAGACTATTTTAAAAACTGCTTAATGCACACACTAACAAACAAGAAAATGTAAGAAGTTAAAAAATAAGATCCTGTTGCAACATAATCCCACAATATTTTGAAGGAGATAGGAAAAAAATCAAAGTGACTTTCTGAAACTACACAATCACAAAGACAGCTCAGTCAAAAAGAAACCCTTGAAATCTGGCATCTAAAGGACAGAATACGTACAGAAGAATACAAGTCAGGCAGCAATTTCGGCCATCCCGAATTATAGTTGCCAACATTTTAAGGATTAAAGAGGTGCTCATGTACAACAGTCTGAATTTTCTGCCAGTACTAATAGTAAATTCACACACAAGCCCACTACCAGAAGTATTCACACAGAGTTCTCTATTAGACAATTCTTTGTTTCCTCTACACAGACATTATTTAAGACACTAAAAAGACTGAAGAATTTTTATATCAAGACACCAGAATGGGATTATGATGTCTGAGTTTAACTCATTGTGGTGGGTTGAGCCTGGCTGGGGTCCAGGTGCCCACCAGGATGCTCCATCACTCCCCTCCTCAGCTGGAGGGGAGAAAATATGATGAGAGGCTCATGGCTTGTGATACGGACAGGTAGAGGTCATCCAGCACTTAGCACCACAGATAAAACAGACTGAGCTTGGGGAAAAATTAATTTGTTACCAATTAAATCAGTGTAAAAAGAGAACTAAATCCAAATCTTAAAACACCTTCCCCCCACCCCTCCCTTCTTCCCAGGATCAAATGGGGAATGGTGGTTGTGGTCAGTTCATTGGTGTCTCTGTCACTCAGAGGGAAGACTCCTCACACTCTTCCCCTGCTCCAGCAGGGGATCCCTCCCACAGGAGAGTCCTCCACCAACTTTTCCCACGTGTATCCTTCCCACAGGCTTCAGTTCTTCACAAGCTGCTTCAGCATGCATCCTTTCCGTGGGGTACCATCCTTCAGGAGCAGTCTGCTCCAGCCTGGATCCCCCTGGGGCCACAAGTCCTGCCAGCAAACCGGCTCCAGCCTGGGCTCCTCCCTTCACAGGGCCACAGGTCCTGCCAGGAGCCTCCTCCAGTGTGGGCTTCCCACAGGATCCTGGCCTCCTTTGGGCATCTCCACCTGCTCTGACGTGAGGTCCTCTGTGGGCTGCAGTTGGGTATCTACTTCACCACTACCTTCTACAGCTGCAGGGCACAGCCAGCCCCACCACGGCGCTGCACCATGGGCTGCCGGGGAATCTCTGCTCTGGTGCCTTGAGCACTTCCTCCTCCCCCTCCTTCTCCACCGACCTTAGCATCTGCAGACTGCACTCTCTCACATTCTGCTCGCTCTCTCTAAGCAAGAATATACTTTTCTGGCTTTTTTCCCTTCCTAAACATGTTATCCCAGAGGCGTTATGCCTGTTGCTGATGGGCTTGGCCTTGGTCAGTGGCAGTTCTGTCTTGGAGCTGGCTGGCATTGGCCTATTGGACACAGGGAGGCTTCTTGCAGCTTTTCACAGAACCATCCCTCCAGCCCCTCTGCTACTAAAACCTTGCACCAAAAGCCCAATACACTCATTCCAAAGATCAGGCTTTTGCAAGTCACGTCACCACTTGCATCTCAGTTCTTCCAACCGCAAAGCACACTTCTTTCACATTTTCTTTCCTCTAAAATATAAAATCCCTGAGGAGAAACACCATGTCCTCGTATGTTTATAACGTGCCTGGCGTAAAGCAGTCACAGTTTTTGTCAGTGGCTCAACTACCACTTATACCAAGTGATGCAATAAATGACAGTGCTTAGTCATAACAAAGTTTCTATTTTCATTCAGAAGTCCTTGGAACAACTTACTTTTTCCTTAAACTATGTTTTAAACCCAGAGAGTGGGAAAAGTGAAGCTGTCTTTCTCAAAAAGATGTGCCCAGAATTCCTGTACCCTCTTGCCACTCTGATTTTCCTCTCACTGCATCTCCCAAGAACTTGCCCACATTCTTACGATGCCTCCAGCTCCTCCCTGGCCTCTAACCCTCAGCTGAGCAAGAGGGAGCACGAATTGTGGCTGGTGCAGGAGTACACACCCACTGACTGATCAGCTGGCATGATGTGATGACTAGTTCACCTGCAGGCCAGTGAGAACAGGTAACGGTTGAGCTCATCACTGCATGTTTTCCTGCACCTGGGACTTGCTAATTAACTTTTTGCTCAGGTATCAATTTTCAACAGTTCTGAGAAAATTCTCCTTCGTGGAGCCCTTGATCTCTTTCCCAAATTTGGCTAACCTGAATAAGGGTTCAAAAGCTATTTAAAGGAAATGGAAAGATTGACAGCTAAGCCATATAGTAGAAAGACCTGCCTAACCTATGAAGGAAGTCTCAGTGCAGGGAACAGTAAACATCAGATGACAGTTTCCATCAGCATCATCTAATCATATATCACAAACTGAAATCCATATAGATTGCCCTCATATTCTGAACACAAGAGAGGTTGCCAAAAGAGATCTTCTCCTGAAAAACTGTGGTATCCTTACCCTGTGATTTCCTCATGTCTTTTGTGGCTAAAGCACGATTCCCATGCGGAACACTGGTAAAATCAGGATTGGTCACATTGTTAACTCTCAGCTCTTGCCCCAACGACTTCCGACCATAAGTATTTTCCCCAGATCCTCCATTGACACTGTAGCCTCCTGCAGAAAAATCACCGTGAGATTAAAACAGGCTGTCAGACCATATATTTAGCAGGGTAGTACATTATGAGTTATTAAATTCATATGCAAATTAGCAGCCCTATCCTCTACCACCTTCTTTATCTTCCTTTTTCATTTTCACATGCAAAACCATTTTGTTATCCCCTTAAGTTTCCAGGTCACATATTCAGAATCTGATCAGTCTTTTTGAAGCATATGAAAAAAACTCTACAGCAATTAAGTTTAACATCAATTCTGCTGTATTTGGGGTTTTTTTATTATTACTTTTGACCCTGTATTGCACAAGGTGCTTCATGTCAAACTGCTAGTACACACGTCTAGATGCATTCACTTACTCGCTCACTGATTACGCACATGAAATTTCCACTCCATTTTTGTTATAAATCCACCACACAGGGTCAGTAAAATGGACAGAAAAAAGGAGAAAGCTTCTAAAAAGCCACAGATTATTTACACTATCATGAACAACTGAACAACTCTCCCTAAACATACAACAGTCACTATTTTCACACACCAACATTATCTTAATCATACACGATCCACTTGGGAGATACATGGTACATCTTTAGTAACAATATAAAACAGAAATAAAAGGGTAATTTTGAGTAATACAATTATTTTTACTCATAGATCCACAGGAATCTGCATACTCAAATGATGAAGCCAACTATTTTTCCAGTTTGCCACATCACTTTGAGGGGCAGGTTCTTCCTCTGCAGTGCTGTGAAGTGAAACTGGCCCCTGAGCCTGCCCAATACTTCACTCAATGTGTTAGTATTCCACTTTCGAGGCAACTGTTCAGGCAGCTTCCTGAAGTGCCCTCCCTGCCCGAGACAGGCAGGAATCAGCTAATAAAACTAAAGTCAGCACAACAAAAGATATTTCCACAATTCCACCTGTATCAGTGTATAAAAGGAAGTCTGGGGAAAAGGAGAGATGGCGCTCTGTAAAAAAAGGCAGCCTACTGAGACTACAGGATGGATGAAAACATAAGTTCAAACATGAAGGCAAATCCGGACCTTAGTAGGTATAAATGAATCTTGAAGGCAAAGCTTTTTCTCAAAAGCTGTGAACTACCACTAGACATCTGTGTATTACTACACACACAGAAAATCCTGTGCAAAGTCTCAGCTGTAATCAGTTAATTAAAATTACAGTAAAGATAATTCGTGTATATTTGGATTTACAACATTAAACTCAAGTTACTAGCATGTCTGCCACCTTAATGTTATTTTGTCATAACAAATCAACACTGTCCCATGAAGTAAATTACTTCTAACAGCAATAATCCTATTTATGACTAAACAGAAGTGTATCACTAAAATTCAAAGCAACAAAGAATAATTTAACTGAAGATATCAGATAATCACGCATATAGACCACAAACATCAACTATCAAAATCAGACATACTACCATATACTATTGGAGTTCTTACAAGTTATTTCCTACTTTCCCTCTAGCAAACACAAAATCCCAGCTATTCTGGTTTTCTGCAAAGGCATGTAGTATTTCCTACAGCATATCTGACTTTATTTTAAATGAATTATCACAAACCTATATTCTCCCACTTGACATATAGATGGTACATCTTCGGCAGCAGTAAAAAACAAATTGTCATTTTGAGTTATTAAAACACAGCAGGGCAATTGTTTTTTTTGGCAATAAGACTGTAATTAATAAATTATAACCCTCCAGTTACCTGTGGGTCTGAAGTTTTTTAAAATCCTAACATATATAAATTCCGTTCACTTCCCTTTAAATGTTACATTTGAGACCAAATAAGAGTGTCATCAGCTATGTCACTTAATTTTAGCATTACTATGCAGATACCACGACATGGAAATATTAGTGCAGTATCTTTTCAGCAGTGAGGACTCTTGAGCACACCACAGAGCTACAAATCAAAAGGGAGGAAAGTGTTGCAGGAATGGAGAAAATCTCATCTATAAAAAAACCCAGGAGCCTTTTATTTCATTTTAAAAACTTAAATCTGCAAACTCCCCTGTCTTCTTTTTTATAGTAAAGGCAAGAAGACAAAGGGGAGAGATCTAATTGCAGTCTTCAACTAGTTAGTGTGCAAAGTTATAAAAAAAAGACAGTCAGACTAATCTCACAGATGCAGAGCAGGAGGACAGAAGTCAACAGTCGTAAATTAGAGCAAGGGAAATTCAAACTGGATATAAGAAAACAATTATTTACCAGTAGAGCGGTAAAGCACTAAACAGGCTGCTAAGAGAGGCTGCAGAGCATCCCACCCTGGGAGGTTTTCAAATCTGAACAACTTCCAGAAATTATCAAGTTGAAAGTCATTTTAATTATCAACACCAGAAACTGGGCAGAGGAGAGAGTATATTTCAAGGATTCTAGGTACTTATGACATATGACTATCCAGGATAGAAAAGCTGTCAGACTCCAACAGATTAATTAAACTTTAGTAAACACAGAAACTACTCTACATCTGTAAGCTTATAAAATTCTCCAAAAATAAAAACAAACTAGAGGTATTCAGAATTTGGTTTTATAGCACAGAATATCTTAATCATCTCTTTCCAAGTCACACCTGAACAAAGTATCAGTTAAAGTGCCGAGCTAGCAGCAACATGCCCTATAAGACAGAGTACCTGAGGGGGAGAGAGGGGCGCTGTTCTTTACAAACAGCACTTTCCCAGCAACCTCACACACTATCTTAATGAATTAGTCTGAAACTTGGTATTTCACTATCCTGCCAGTACCTTCTTCAAACACTAGCACACTTCAAAGTGTAAGAATAGGTTACTACGCCAGCCTGTGTGAAACACAGTAAAACTCCCCATGTTAGCAGACACAGTGACAAATATACCCACTTTCTAAGCAGTTTCTCCGTTAAAGTTAACCAAATCTTAAGGTTCCCAAGGTATGCAGATAAACAAATACCTGCTTCATGCTGCCATCTCCTACTAACAGTACCTACTACTTATAAAAAATTGCATCAGCACACCCAGCTGTAACTTCCCCCAAGATGTCGCAATTCCTTATAGATAGTTACAGGGCAGAGAATTAGGAGTGCGAATGCTTTCCAGGTTCCTGAACAACAACTCCCACAGTAATATTACTGAAAGGTTTTTTTCTAGTTTGGCCTGTCAAAAAAAATTTACATAGTCTAAAAAGTGACTCTGGAAGTAAAAAAACCTCCTATTTGATATCTGTATTTGGCAATTAAAAAAAATTCAGAATATAGATTTCTCTTTCATAAAGGTCACAAAGATACATGATTTTGAATTTTCAGCTATTTTCTAGTGAAAGTATTTCCATTCTCAACAAAATAGCCAGGGGAAAAAAAAAAAAATCTCTGTATGAGCCATATATCATGCAATCTATAGGAGCTCAGACTGAGGCACACGGAAGTAAAAATTCCTATTAATGACATAATACAGATTTGATTCCCAAATTAAGATTCCAGTTTGCTGCAGTAAAACTGCAATAGATAATATATCAGATTAGTAGTCCATTTAATCATTTTCAAAACCAGCAGCAGTAAAGTGTTCAGGAAGAAGTTACAACTTGCAGACCAGACACATCCAGAACCCCATACTTCAGGAAAATGTGTATCTGTTAATGCAGTAATTCTTCTCTTACGTTCTCCTAATGTAACTGCATTCTATTCTCACTATTTCCACCAATCACATAATTTCTTTGATCCCTGATAAATCTCACTACACAGTGATACCGTAGCAATGAGCTCTATCAGTTCATCGCCTTCTTTTGAGGGGGAAAGGGGGGAAAGAAAAAAAACCCTCTACCATTTCAAGTTCACTGCCTTCCTCTGAAAGTCCCCTCACAATTTACATATGAAACAGCAATCTGTGTACCTTTTTCTTCATTCTGTATGTCAGTGTGGACTCTGATATCATCGTGTCTTTGTCGAGACACCACAGCTGAATTTGAGGGTTGTAATCCATAGGAGGCAGAACTGCCCCGATCTCTGGATGAAGAGTATTTTAAATTGTCCTGGTCAGCTGATGCACTGTCAGTTCTATAAAGAGAAAAATATTTTTTTTATGTAGAGTACAAGGAGTGGGATTCACATTCACTTATAAACGTAACATACTTAAATGACAATCCCAAATGTACTATCCTGTGTTAAAACAGTTGTATGTCTAACCTGTTTCTTAAAAAGTGACCTTAAATTCACACTGGGATTAGTATTCACTAATTATTATAGCATCATGCAAAGGAAATGCATTCTAGTGTGCCAGTGCCATCTCTTGGGATGTCTTCAAGGCTCTTTTCAGCTAAATGCCTATCTGAGACACAAGGAACAATTACTTCCCAGAAGTGAAAAATAAATATAACCAGGTATAGGTATATACCACAGCTAGGCAATACAGTGCCTACCATTTGCAAAAGTCATTACTGATCCACACACGAACACTTACATAATAGGATATGGGCCTTACCGTGCAAGGTAAACCCACTTAGTACATGGAGGTGTTACTAGCATGCAACTGATAATCGATGTAGGAATCACATACTGACTTTTTGCAAAACAAATTCCGAAACAAGAAAACAGGCTTTATTGTTGAAAAAAAAAAAAAGTGGAACCTAAATTAAGTGCCATTATCCTTTAGAGTAAATGTCCGCAGATAAAAAGTGCATTTAAAAAAACTGCAATAAGTTTAAACCACACTCATATTAGGAAACAGATTTACAGCCAGGAATAAACTTACATACAAAGCCATTTCATTTTTACAAATACAGTAACATTAATACACTAAATTCGTGCACGAGACTTCAGAACCTGAATTCAATCAATCACTTCAAATGCACTTAGAAGCAATACTGGTGGTTTCACATGAAAATCTCTAAAATAATACCCTTTCAAAACAAAATCAGCAGAACTTGTTCAACTCAAGTGTATCTGGAGTCACACTACTCAATTTACAGAGAGCTTTTCCCCAGCAAACTCTAAAGATCTACTAATTTTAAGGTTTGGATAGTTCATTTGATTATTTAACAAACAGTAGGACAGATCATTCCTTTTCATTCCTGTAAATTAATGACAATTTGTGTAAGGACAAACACCACATGTTCTTGGGAAAAAGTCTTTCATTTTTACTTTTTAAGCGAACACTGTGATTAAATCTGGTAGACAAATTCAGGGAAAAGGAGTTAAATATATCTCAAGGCCAAAAGGGAAAAAAACAGCTAAAATTTTGGAAAAGCAGTTGTTACTAAGCTGTCCTGAAGGCTTGCTCTGTTCAAACATAGCTCCTCCTCAGTACCATTGAAGAGTAATACTGTGAGGGTCCATATTTACAAAACCAACTGTAATTAAAGACAGCCACTCCCCCCATATTTTATGCTCTTGAAAATCACAGAACCACAGAATGGTTTGGGTTGGATGGGACATTAAAGATCATCCAGTTCCAACCCCCCCGCCATGGGCAGGGACACCTTCCACTAGACCAGGTTGCGCCAAGCCTCATCCAGCCTGGCCTTGGACACTTCCAGGGATGGGGCATCCACAGCTTCTCTGGGCAACCTGTCCCAGTGCCTCCCCACCCTCTCCGGGAAGAACTTCTTCCTGATATCCAATCTAAACCTCCCCACTTTCAATTTTAACCCGTTCCCCCTTGTCCTGTCTCTACAGGCCCTTGTAAAAAGTCCCCCCTCAGCTTCCTTGTAGCCCTCCCAGGCACTGGAAGGTGCTATAAGGTCTCCCCAGAGCCTTCTCTTCTCCAGGCTGTTAAAGGACAGTAGGCTATCAAAAAGAAAAAAAAAGAACGGGTTCAAAAGAAGGAAATTGTGGTTTTGCCCTGTTCTCACAGAGAAAGGCTGACGCTAGGTTTGCTTGGCAGGTATTATTCCCTTGTGCTCTATAAGCAAATTCATCTTTAGATATACACAATAAGACTCTTCCTCGTATAGTATTCACCGTGGCATCACATCGACTGTTTTGTCAAGCACTTGCTTGGACTATTTTATAAAACAGTCTATGCTACTCAAGAGGCAAAGCCCTAGTAAAAGTCTTTGCTCCTGGCAGCCAAGTAGGACTGTAGAAATAATTACGCAGTTGGACATCCATCATTCAGCTAAGTTATACTGAGCAACAACGAAGTTCTGCACTGTACCTTCAAATGATACGAACTTTAAGTGTGCCTACACCATGTGCAAATTTTCCAGTCAGCTACAAAGCCCCCAGATTTTCTCCCTGCCCTAAAACCTCAGGAGACTTCCAGCTCACTCGGAGGAACAGCAGAGTTTATTATGGAGGATTCAAATTATTTTAGCCTTTCAATGAAACAGAATGACAAATTTAAAATCGGTACATTTAATACTGATGGGTTCTTAACAGTGTATCTCCCTGAAGAGCACTGCATGATGTGCTGTACACTCTATCATCTCCAGTTATCAAGCATTAAGTCTGAAATTCTTAAGTCTGAAAGCAAGCTGATTAAACCTACAATTTTTAAGACTGTTTTGCATACCCCAACCAACTGAAGGACTACATGTGTTCTCAGCTAACCTCACTTTGAATGGTTTGTAAGATTTTCCATTGTGGTAAAACACAAACTTACTGTTTCCTTGGGAAGAAACACACACTCGCTTTGTGCTGTCTTTGGGAAGAGCTTTCTGCAGGCTAACCTGTTCACACTTTATCACCCAATCAAAACATGAGCACAATTTTATTAAAAATACATAACTGTTGTCTTATGTATCAATTTAAGACACAACAGTTCCCAGTGAAGACATTGTTCCCACTACTGTGAGTATGTAGCTTAGACAGTGAGCAGTTTCTATGAGGCAGAGAAAAAATGCTTCATAGAAAGATACTGTTTCCAGAGGTTCTGTGACCCCACTGGCTGCTATGGTGTGTACTAATTTGGAGAAGGATTTTAAACTGAAAGCTCGCAGTACAATTCACACCAGAAGCAGAGCCCATCATCTCTGAGTCATTCAGTACCCGTCATCTGTGTTCCCTCACAGAGGAACCCAGATGCCTGGTGACACAGGACACTGCTGTGTCAACTCACAGCAAAGCACAGTCTGTGTGCACGGGAGGAGACATTTACTTTTCAAATTCTTTGCTGAAAAATACCATTTTCATGTCAGCAACATGTTCACAATTTTAAAAGAGAACGACTTAGACCCCAGAACACAGTCGGTCTGTGGACAGGTACTTGCCAAAGTCTCACGAATAATGACTTTTCGCTCCCCCTCCCTCCAGCCATTCCACCAGGCAATGGGGAGAACTGGATTCCCGGCTACCTCAGCTCACGCCTGTATTTCAGGAGGGCACTTCTGTTCACATGGCAGTGTTTCCATTTTAATTGCATTGTGCTGAGCAGATGGTAGGTTACGTGGCAGACATTAACACTTACCAGCATCTTTGAAAAGATGTCTAATTAACAATAAATTTACGAGTTACAGAAACTGGCACTGTCACAGACCTGACCAAACTTTGTATACTAATAAAATCACAAGGAACAATGCTAGCAACAGATAACCAGAAGTACAAATGGGACATTAGACAAAGCTGGAATAGGAAATTGCAAGGATGAAGAAGAGTATGATTACCTTATACTGTAGTTTCAAAAGTACATTTGCCACTTTATGGACACTGCACAATTCTATTTCCACCTAAAAAGCTCATTGATGGAGACTAAGCAAAGTACTTCAAGAGCTCACGTGGCAGTTCTAATCTGTGCCTGGTTCTGGGTGGAAGACTACTCGATTATCACCAACACTGGCACCAATTTCCACCAACACTGGCACCAATTTCCTGCATAGTCTGTTTTAGCAATATCATTTATACAGAAGAGATCACAGTTGCTGGCAGGGCTATTTTTATCCTGCCTTTATCCATCAGAAAAGGAAAATAGTTCACCCACCTAAATAAGCAGAAATGGCCACTAGTTCCCACTAGAATAAAGATACTTTTGTTTTTCTATTCCCCCCTTCAAGGGCATACAAAATTATACAGACTTTTCCAAAAATAAGTGTGTATGTCATTCCATCAAAGGTAACAGCATGATTTGACTATACCAATCTCTATGACTGAAGAAAGCATGGCTGAAAGCAACTGGCTCTGAAAAAAATAATCCTTTTTATCTAGAAAAAAAAATATAGGTCAATCAAAAATATATCATGTTTCTTTAGTTATATGGAAGCCTGAAGAATTTTTGTCCAAAAAACTTGTTACAGACAATCTGGTGTATACTATTCATTATCTGTAGCTCTTTCAGAACAACCACACCATATGGACATTATTTTGAGACAAAAATCACTTAATTATTCTATTGGATTTTATTTCCAAGTACAGGATCTACATGGAGGATTTCTTCTGAGACACCTCTACTGTACGAGTTGTATTACTGTCCCAACCAATCAATTTTTACTTGCTTATTTACCCTATTTGCTGAGTTTATTTGCTATAACACAGGTAAATTCTTCATTACTTAAAATCTTTTATCAGTAAAACATTTAAAACTTAGAGTCACTGTATCCACTCAAATTAACAGCTTCCCACCAAGTTTCCAACCTTTATTCCGGTGTCATGCAGAGCAATGACAACCTTCTTTTGCCATGCTCTTCTATCACCACTCAGTCCATCTTGCCAAGCCCAAGCCTGGCTAAGCCCACTCCAAAACCTACTTTTGTTTCTACTACTGTGTAGAGAGAAAGCAGAACAGTAGGGTAAGTGGCCATGTTTTCTACTAGTGAAATAACTAATGAACTATTTTCCTCCTGCAATTCTGACATCTCCACTGTGGGACAACTACCTGTGGTCACAGTAGCTTTTCATATCATCTCTCGATTCTGCATCACTCCCTTCTTCTTAAGCAGTAGCTCACCAATTTGCTTCTGTCCTGCGATGGACATTAGGAGGCAAGGTCAGGGCAATGTATCACATGTATGCACTGTGTTCTTATTTTTCCATAGGCATCTTCTGATAGCCATTTTTGGACACAGGGTATTATACCAGCTAATTCATTGGTCTGATCTAGTATGATTATTCTTGTATGGAAGAATATCTGCTCTCCAAGTTGCTTTTGCTTCCCACCGACACACTTTCATCTTCTTTCATCTTTCTCACATCTCATTCTCCTCTGTCTTCACACTAAAAACAAAGGCTTTCACATTACCAACTTAGGCTCCCCCATTTTAGCAAAAACCCAAAAAAGCTCTTTGATCTCATACCTACCCAACCTTGTCAGCATATTCAAACACTCTGATGTGGAGATCAAGAATTACTTGTTGCCATCTCAGAACTGAACCCATTCCTGTTCAGCATCTCCCACGCACAGTCCACTGAATTTCTTTCCCAAGGTTTCCCCTGACCTCTTCACAATGGCACCTCACAACTGATATAGCATCTCATCCTATAAGCTGCCATCAACACTGTAGACTATTTTTCAACTATCCCTGAAGAGACAGAGAAGCCTTACCAACTTTCACCCTACATGACTCTCTACCCATTCTCAGGTAATTTCAATGACATGCTCAAACATCTCTACGTGGTCAACTTTCAGGTGTCTCAGTTACAGACCTGCCCAAAGGAAGATTTCAGCCCATTTCTAACAAATATTTCCTGTGTACCTTGTCATACCTGCAACCACGGAAGAAAGTCTGTCTCAATCTTCCTTACACACAGCACACCCATTACTGCTTGTCATTCAAGGTGTTAACCCACCGTTATGAACAAACAATAGTCACAACCAGTGCTCGCTTTTTACAGAAGACATGCCTCTGCCCTTCACAGCCACCTGAAAAGCACTGCTCTTACCATCACTTTCTGAGCCCATTTGCTCTGATGAGTTTCTCTGCTCCCTGCCAACACCTCCCATTCTGTCTTTAATTAAACACAGGGTACTTGTCCTCAGTTATAAAGCGTGAGCCTCTGTCCTGCTACCTTCCAGGTAGGCCAGTTATAACCTACCTGGAAGGAGTGAATTTTACTGTCTTGTCTTATTTACTTGTCTAGGAATTTTACTGTCTTTTTTCATCTACCTAGATTGGTCTGGCAGGCACCACACTAACAGGAATTAGTATATTGTAGCACCGACTTACACTTCATTTTCAAAAACAAATTTCAGTACTGAACCTAGTAAGACACTTCTGGAACTTTTTTTCAGATGTGGGAGATTTTCATTTTCCTGTATACTCCCCTGCTAACCTACATTTATAATAGGAGAGACAGAGTGGTCCTGTTAATTAAAATCTTACCTCCCTTTTCTCATTTTCACCTAGGAATAAGGAAAGCCATGGCACACCCTGCACTTGTTAACCTGCTACCCTGCACTCAAGCTCCTGCACACGAAACTTGCTTTGCCACCCAGAGCGTTTTCCTATCAAAGGGAGGTATTGCCTGTTTCAGTATATGATTACCCTCTAGTACCCTACAGAATTAACTCTGCTCACATGCAAGACCTGCACAATGACATGATATTATTTTTCACCCAGAAGTCATATCAGGGAAAATGTAATGAGAGCTGTCAAACAAAAAGGAAAGAAGAAAGCAGAAAAGGCCTACAAAGCTATAAAGATTAGAAGAAAGGGGAGCAAGATCTTACCAAGCCTTTTCAAAAAAAGGCCTCACTGTTCTTTGTCACATACATCCAACACTTATCTAAAAAGTTTCTGTGTTGCTATTAATTTCGAGTCTGGTACACCTCAGTGCACACACTAATATGCCCATACGTATCAGGACAACTTCTTTCTCTGTAATACACAGCTCTATCAATACACAGACTGTAGGAAAACCAGTCCATGTGCATCTGACAGATGTGACTACATTCACACAGGCACAAAATAAAAATAAATGAAATCCTAATTAAAAACTACTCTCCCTCATAGAAGGATGCAAGCTCCAACTTTGTTTCACACTGCCTTCATCCCAAGTCACAATGCTGATTAGCATTACTAAAAACTGAGAGGAATCTGGACCCAGTAATGAAAATCGATCTAGTCATTTTCACACAAACAAAAATGTGCATTTGAAAACACAATCCGTCTGATAATACAACCATGCATTAGCAGTTCCTTTTTCCCCCTTCAGGAACTTGAAACAACTGCAATTACTGCAGTTTTCACTACTTGGCCATGTGCATTATGCCCTCTTCCACACCCTGCAAGAAAGCATTTACCAGCAACATCACCTAAGCTAAACGAAACCAACAGTCAACAGAAAAGAAAGAGGAAGGAAAGAATATGTGGGTATACTCTGTGCTGTGGGGTTTGTCCAAGAGCATGTGTGAAACAATCAATGAAAAAGAAACACTCATAGCCAGTTTTATATAACAGATCTCCTTTAAAAGTGATTTGCATGCATGGTTGAAAAGTTAGTTAATGCCAAAACAATAAAGACTGATTTAATCTCTGCTTCATTCTTTAAGCCCTTACTTAGTGTAGCCTCACAGGTTTCCTATCACCAAAGCTACTTTTTTGAGATTTAAAAAACTCAAGCATAACATACATAAAAAACATGCTTTGTGTTTGGGACTGTGTAATGTGTCTGATTCCTGGGCTCTCTCACCAGATTAAAAAACATTACTATAAGGAAAGGATAAAGCTAAATTCTTATAAGTGACAGGACCAGTGAAGAGAGAACTGGGCACTATCCATCCTATGAAGCTCCCCTAGTCTGCCACACTTGCTCTAGTGCTTTCAGATTTTTGTTTCTGCTGTGGCATTTGGGATAATTATTTTAGCAGCCCAGCTTAGAGGAGCTGTACTTGAGAGCTAAGGAGGCACCAAACTGCATCACCGGGAACAGACCAGAGTCAGATACAGAGCGAACGTAAGAGTCTGACTTCTTAAACCAGCCTTATCACCAGAGAAAGCATTTCTGCAGCTACACTCTTACTTCCACCCTTAACACAACTGAACCTATGCAGACAATGCTATATTGCAATAAGCCAGCTTCCTAGCCCCCGTAAGACTGACTTCTTAGGCTAAAAGATGGAACTTGTGTCAAATTAATATATCCAACAAGAAAGCATTTATAGAAGCCATCCATTGCAGAGACACAAAATGTATATCCAATTGCTTCCAAGTAGGAAGGTCAAGAGTTAGGGTCCAGAATTCCAGACTACAGCCCAGACATCTGAAGCAAGGTAGTAGTTAAGGAGTAAGGGAGAAACCAGACTTACTAATTCCCTCCAAAATAATCTAGATGGTGTATACATCACCAATGAGGTCTGCAAGTTTTTAAGTGAGGAAAAAAATACTAAGTTATTTGACCAAGCAGTTCAATAACAAAAGAAATTATAACTTAAATAACCATGCCACACACACCATTAAGAATTGACTAGCCGCTAGCATTATCCCTAGGGGCTGCAAAGCTAGCTGTTCAACCAGAGGGAAAGCTTTCTTCCCAGTAAATACTGAAGTTATGTCTGTGTTTCATAAGATCTACCTTCACATCCATCCCATTTTCCTAGTCCAAATCACATGTGACTGGGACTCTCATCTGTAAATACATTCCCAAGAAGATGCCAGTCTGTTTGGTGGAAATTTTAAAACTAGGATCCCACACTATGCTGAAGTTTCAAAAACACTAGAGAAGGCCCAAATTTTCCACACTAAAAAAAAAAAGAAACATCGAATTTATTTATCATTTCTACATGACGACTTTAGTTATCAAAATAGAAAGCAGAGCAGCATAGCAAATATACTGGCATCAGGAATACTGGAAGTAATCAAGACCTGAAATACACTCTCTATACCTGACTAAAGAAGTCAGCAGACTTTGAATTTCACTTACTGAGAAGTAAAGCACCAGGTATAAACACACCTGACAACCTAACACACTGTGCAAGCTCTCACCTCTACTTACAGCTCAACTACTTTCCCCAGATTTAAAAAAAAAATAAATCTTGTACTATTTTATTAACCCTCAAAAGACTACGAGTACTTCTGCAGCCCCTGTTCTTCCCTGATTAAGTGCCAGCTGAAAACCAGACTGAAAAGATACAGATATCAAGCCCACCCCCAGTTCCCCACCCCACTGCAGACACCCCAACGCTCCAGCCTTCCAGCGAACCGTCTGCCACCGCGAAGCGCAGGGCGAGGGAAGCTGACACACGCCAGGTATCGGCCACATGCGACACATTACAGCCTCCCCGAGCTGCGAACGGCCGCGGGGTGGAGGGGGCACGGGAAAAGCGGGGGGAGGAAGAGGCGCTCTCACCCGCCAGCTCA
>NW_010239117.1:0-13184 GCF_000690775.1 Eurypyga helias | reverse complement strand
TTGATTTGCCTGGGGGCCGCCCCCCCTCGCCTGCCGCTGGAAAACCATCCCTGAAGAGGCTGGAGAAAGGGCTGCTCTTGCTTCGCCTCATCCTTGGGGGGGGGCAGGGACGAGTTTGCCCCATTCTGCTCGGCAGCCGCCTTGTTGCATCCTTAGAGCAAGGGCCTGGCCAGGCTCGCGCTCTCCTCATGAAAGAAACCTGTGTCAGGTCAATTTTTCCTCTTCTCTCATCATTTTGGCTGTTTTCCCCTTCGCTACGGTCGCTTTGGGGCAGGGGGTCACGTCATGAGCCACAAGACCCCAGATTGTCCATGCTTGGAAGTTCTGGTGGGGTGGCGAGGTGATACTTTTATGGGCAAAAATAGACATTAGAAACAATAAGAAGCAAAACCAACTCATGTCTTTTATTACATAGGGAAGGACTATGACCGTTGTTACAAATACTTACCTGCAAATCACCTTTGCATGGCACAGAAATGTGAAAATACTGTTTAACTAATAATTTTTAGAGGCTTCAGTTTTCAGGTTGAGATGAGCAAACCAATCTGTGCATAGCGTTTGTGCGCAAGTTACTGGTGACGCTTTTTTATAGCACTTCAGAATTTTCTGAAGCAGTATCTCAATTTTAACAACACAAGCAGGATGAAAACTCTGAATTTTACCCGTTTCCCTACTCACTCGGTGATTTCCCTCTGACTCTAAACAAGCGGCAGGGTAGAGGGGAACACAGCCGCATCGTTCTCTGTGATGTGGGAGTACAGGTATGGTACTTACTGCTTTAATGGAAAGATGATGGCTTTGTGAAATACCCAGGAGAGGTTAGCAGAGGTCAGCACTCCTCAGTGATATGCTCGCTTCTGCAGCCACAGACCTGCGGTGCTCATAATCTATGACAAGAAATAAAAGGGTTTTTGTGTGCAAATGACGATGAAGCCTCGGTGTGCCTGCTCTTTTTTCTTGACGTGTGTCACATCATTAAACTTTTACTTAGAAACCAGCCTACTGTACCAACATCTTTGCTTATGTGAATTGGTCAGACAGTATTTAATGATTTTGCCCTTTTATCTGGGGAAAAAAAAAAGAAAACTGGCAGCAAGGGCTACCTTACACTTACTGGGCAGTGGGCTGAGCAACAAGAGCCATCAGCGATGAGACACAGGGACAGCACAGTTCCTTTTACTGAGGAAATGCAAGCTGCCCAACTGCCTAATCAAATTTCCAAGCCACTCCATGATGGTTTGCTATGCATGTTGCCTCTAAATGACAGGTAAAGCACTATGCAACACTTATGTCAAAATACAACATTTCAAGCAGGAGAACAGCTTGTATGGTTGGGTAGCCCACGGTGCTGTAGTGAAAAACACTATTTGCCCTTTGCTAAAGAAATGGATCTGCTTTATGGTCTGTCTTCAAGGCCAGGCTGAATGAGGCTTTGAGCAACCTGGTCTAGTGGAAGGTGTCCCTGCCCATGGCAGGGGGGTTGGAACTGGATGATCTTTAAGGTCCCATGGTGCTTTTTGGCTGCAGGATTTGATTGATACTGATCAAAAGAGGTGAGTTAGCATAATAAGATGTCTCTCTTCAGCTCTCAAAGCATGTAGTTTCATCTCGGCTTGAACATCTGGTGTGGTGCATTGTAGGACAAACCCAAAACATCCTCCAGTTTGAGTACTCTAGTGCTGCCCTCTGTAATAGCTCCCTCATGACTTTTCTTGATGGTAAGCTGTAACAACAGAGAGATTTCAGGGTTAGCATGTGTGTAGCCATGGCTTGTTATACAGGCAGTAACAGAGAATACTAGAGGCCACCTTTCTTTTCCATCACCTTGTGTCTTGCACAAGGACTAATCTGACCCAACTGAGGAGACAGTACCTTTACACTGGTGTGTTTCCATGAATGGGATTGTGAGGATGGAAAAGCATGTTCCATTCCACATGGTATCTGCTACAGTGACAGCCAGGATAGGTGTATTATATCTCAAAAGGAGCGATGGTGTGCCTAGAAAAACATTAGGTCAACTACTTATACAGGGAGTATATGGTTATGTCTTGTTCATGGATGAAAACCACCTCGAAGTTCCTAGCTCTGGGAGCTCACATTATCATCATCCTGATCCCTCCTGGGGCAAGACTTGAGCCTGCCCCCATGGCCCTTCCTCCTGTCCTCCTCTCCTACTGATCCCATACCCAGTTTTTGGTGGAAAGGAAACCCAGGCATGGGCTGGACTGGAGCCACAGCACGCTCCAACAGCAGTCCAGTGTAGCCAAATGGGATGCGGGTTGTACGTCAGCAGGCCAACCTGGATGCAGTCCATGTGTGTTTGAGCTCTTTTGTAAATCACCAGGAAAATAAATGTGAGGTAAAGCCATTGTTACAGATGAGGAGTTCAGGGAGATACTGGTGTCTGTGTTGGTAAGAGCTCCTGTAGGAGGCAACCATACAGCTTGCCCTAATTGCATGTTCTTCCTATAAATGTTTGGGACAAATCACTGAAGACTTACTCATGCAATCCAGTTTTCATGTAGGTTGCCAGGCCCATTTTTTTAGTAGTTTGGTGCCTTTGACAGACTCTTCCCAGGTAGTGGGAAATACCAAGCCTGGAGATCTCCTGGCATTTAAGGAAGGCTTTACACCAAGAGCTATGAACCTCAGTCCCTCTTTACCAGCCCCCTTTCTGTCTGTAGCAGAAACATAATACTCCTGGGATAGAAAAGTGACATTATGAAGATAAATATAATGCAGTGGAGCAGTTCTGGGTCAGTAATGCACAGCGGTGCATCAGAAGTGCCTGAGTAAACTATCACTGTACATGGAATATTGGTTGTTACTCATGGGATGTAAACACAGACTTTTTTACACGTTCTTTCACATAGATCCAGACAATTTCGTAGATTTTGGGACAACATTTTAAGGACATGTGAAATGCATAAGATGTGTGATGATAATTAGTATGCTTCATAGACTCTCCTATGCACGTTCTGTTTATGACCAGCCCTGCAGTAGTGTTTCGGAAGCAAGTAGTCTGTTAAAAATGACTGTTTGTGACAAAATTACTGTGGTTTGTGTTGAGAAAAAGCCTGCTGTGTGGCTGGATGGCTAAGTCAGATATATGCTTATATGATCTAAGAAAAGGAACAAAGGAAAAGATGAAAACATGACAGAGAGTCAGAAGCATAACAACACAACAGCACAGTAAAAAAAAATCCACTTTCATTCTTTGTATTTACAACATTCCCAGAAAAAAAGATAGAAGGAAACTGCTATTGTTAGTCTGCGGTGAACAATAATCTAAGTGGTGGTCCCGAGCAGTCCATACACACCAGCGTATTTCTCCTTCGGAAGGGCGTTCATAAGGTTATTTGTACTGCAAAGCTTTAGTTGCTGATTATTTGTCAAACCTATGAGGACAGTTTTCCATACAGCTGAAGAAGGGAGTGAGGCTCCACAAAAGGGTTAAACCCAGTCTCAAGGGTCCTGGTCTATATTGTCTCTGAAGAAGCCATTGACTACAGAGTAATTTTCAAGCTTCAAGTGCTTGAGGTTTGTCGGGGTATGTAAATAATTAGTTTCTCCCTCCGTGCCTATGTACCCTCCCACCAGTGCCAACCTATGAGTAACACGTTTTGAATTAAGAAGGGTTTGGGGACTGCCAGCAAGAAAAATGGCAAAGGCTTTCTGCCTCTCACAGCCAGGCCATGAGTGAGCACCTATATGCATATAACAGACAGTACAGCAACCTGGGAGAGCGCCTGAGATGCAGTCATGGGTTTGGACTTGAGCAAATCCTCGGTGCTTAAGCTCTGCTTTAGGTGCCTAAATATTTTTCTAGGTGCAGGCCATCATCCTTAATTTGCAACAGGGATTTGATTACATGAAACCAATAAAAAGCTCATGGATCTGAGAAGAGTATCTCAAATTCATTTAAATAGATGGATTTGAGAAAATTGAAAATATATTTTAGGAAAAAATAAAGGTATTATTCTAATGGTTTTGTGAAATGAATAATATTCTCTCCATGCTTCCCAGGCTGCCGCTGCTCCTGAAGTACACATCTCCCATGAAGCTGTACCTGTCCTGACTGCTCTTCTCTTCGCTCTTCAGTTTGAAAACCCTTGGCAGTTGTTGAAATTCTGCACTCAGAAACAGCCACCTGGCTTATTCCAGCTCAGTGATGTCATCACTTACAGCCCTGCTGACAGATCAGAGAGCTGGGGAGAGGGGGGTCAACCCCCTCCCCGCGATGGGCCATGCTTACAACCTGGTGGCACATCTCCTGGTACTTCTCACCTGAAGGAAAGCCAAGGGCTTTTTGGTGTTTTTTTGGCAGATGTTCATGATCATACTGTTACAACTGACATTCTGTTTTTCTGCCAGAGGATCTTTTTCAGGGGACTGAATTCTTGCAGAAAAAGCAGATATGGAGCCACCTTGTTTCAAAGAAATCTCCAGCAACTTTATATTGCCAGAGCATTCAGTGACAAGCACCCTGTCTGCTCCCCAGCTGTTACCGTGTTCAGACCCAGGCTAAGGGGAATAATGTAACAAAGTGCAAAAAAAAAGGAAGAGGGGAATTAGGATGTGACATTCCTTGTTATCAATTTTAACAATGATTAATGTAATTAATAGGTCAATAATAAATATCATTATTAGGTGTCTACTTGAAATAAAAAATCAGTTCTGCTAAATGACAGACCAAAACCTTTAATCCAAACAGCGTGCAGCTTTGGAGAAATTTCAATCCAAGTGCCGCTCTGTACTAGAAATCGAGATAATTTCCAGGGATGAACATCAAAGCTTAGGCCTGCTTCTGAATATTGCGCTGTTTTGGCGAAATTATATGTAAAATATTCCCAGAGAAGTTCCAGTACAGGTGAGATTTGAGATTGAGAATAGCAGTAAGGGATTTGGACAAACACATCCCTCTGATGCTGCTGTTATCCCTGAGCCAGGCCTGCGAAGGCTCTTTCAGCGCCACAATGCTAGCCTAACCCTGTCCATATTGCAGACTTTCTGTAGGGTCCTCGACAAATGATTTAGTTGCACTGGTGTTTCTAGGAGCCCCCAGATCAATGAATTATCTGCAAACTTGCTGAGGATGCACCCTGTCCCACCATTAATGGAAAAGTTATATAGTACTGGTCCCAGTATCAGCTGCTGTGGTGCACCACTAGTGACTGGTCTCCAGCTGGCCTGGAGAGGCTGAGAGAGCTGGGACTGTTCAGCCTGGAGAAGAGAATGCTCCTGGGGGACCATATCAGTCTCTATAAATATACATCTAGGAGCAGGAAAGCAAAATTCTAGAGAAAGGCATATGATCTCTAAATGTGCTTACTCACTGCAAGACTGACAGGGAACCGTAAACAAGATTTTAGGATGTGTATTCTCCACAAAGGCCAAAATACACAAACTTAATCAGCAAAGGATGCAATAAAACAACAGGGACACTGTATGTGTTTCACTGTGGGAGGCATTTTTATCATTCAGGGACTGATTGTACAGATCACATTAAAATTAATGGGAATTGCAAGATGTGGGAGGCTTATCCTCTCTGTGAAATTTTAAAGTCTCTTTATTACCCGTAGTTAAAAAATAAATACACAGTTTATACTTCTGTGGTCTGTGTCTGTGCTGAGTTATATTAACACATGAAAAGAATAATTGTATTCTCTGGTGTCGGCCTGTTGAGCCCTGGGGAGCCCCCTGCGCTATGCTCCTGGTGAGTAGGGGATCCACCAGTATGAGGCAAGAAGTTGACTCCTTTCATTTCAGTCAGTGTGAGAGCTGTAGGAATAATCAGCATTTCTTCTCTCCTCTTCCTTCTTTTCCTTTTCCTACAGAGCTCTAAATGTGCATTCCTTCTCTGGGAAAGATCTTAATTGGAAGATAGCCAATCTCACATCACTACAGGCCTCCTGGAACTGGATTCTGTGTTGGGAGGATTGATCCCTGAAGTAGGTGCAGTACTAGAGTGGATGCTAATGACAGAACTACGGGAAGAATTAGAGGGGGAAGAACATTATGTATTCAAACCCTCAGGTGGTTTTCAAAATTGTCCCCATGATTATTAGTGAATGACAGTGACTTAAATTCTTATGAATGAAAATGACTTAAATTCTTATATTCCTTATAAATATTATACCAGGCATAGCAAGAAGAGTCACGGGCATTTCCCAGATAAAATAAGGAAGACTGTCAACTCAAATGAAAGACCTGCTAATTAAAATTTCAGATTGCATTTTTAAAAATGCAAGATTTGTGAACCTATTCTTTGTCCAAGCCAGAGAACAGTTTGCCTTGGTAAAATGTAGCAAATTTGGAAAGGCAAACTTTTCATTTGGATGCTAATGAGGAATTCTGATTTTCTAAGAGAGAACCTGACTAATAAAGTTATTATTTTATTCCCCTTTGGATATACATTAGACTACTAGATAGATATTTCTAATGGAAGTATATTGGTATTTGCATGAGTTTATATTTAGATTTTGATTACTCTGCCATATTGGGATCTCTCCAAATCTCTGGCATTTATGACAATTATTGACAAATATGGCAGTACATAAATGGCTAGAAAGTTAATATTTTTATTGCGGACACTCCTAGAAATATTATTTCTGGGTTAACACCCTCCGGTGCTTGATACTGAACAGCTGAAAGACAAATAGCAATACTCACTGGTGAGTGATACAAATCACATTTTTTCTGTTTAAAAACCCCGCAAAGTAAACATAATGAAATTCCACCTCCCTTCATTGTCCTCAATGTGTATCTGCTTCTCTTTACCTCAGATCATCTGCTCAGTAGTTAGGGGATAATAAAAGCAAATATCCTGGAGACAATAAACCTATACTCCACAGTTCCTTGTGATCTGCTGCCAGACTAATGATTGGGTTAATTTCTGTAATATTTTCTGGGTCATTTGGAGCAGTGACTCTGAATCCTATAAATCCATATTACTAACATCATTGTCTCATAGAGTGCATTCATGCCTTGTGGATTGTATCACAAAAAGACTATTTCAAAAGGTCACTGGTATCTGACATCTAATTAGGGATTGTTCTCAAACTCTACTTCTATTCAAAAATTGAAAGTGGTTGTATATGGAATTGTCTGTGGGATAGTTTGTTGGTATTACATCACTATAAAGTTATTCCATATTCATTGGAACATGCGACTGAAAATAATCTAATGTCACAAGATTCTATTATACCGCAGACAAAATTGGTTTCCTTGTTTAAAAGTCCTTTCTGCTTTGAAATGTTACTTTTTTTGTAAATATATAAGAAACTGATTATTGAAAATAAAAGCTTTCAGCACTGTTTGTTGTTTATAGGCTCAGAGATCACTGCCCTTCAGTTAGAAAAAAGAGTTTTTTTACCAGAATAGGATAATTTTTGCTCATCCTCCCCATGTCTATTTTATATTAAGTACTATGTTAAATTTATTTTTAATCTGTTCATGCCAGGCTCTTATCAAGTTCTATATAGCTACTACAGCTGTGCCATCTTGTGGTCTGCTCAAAGCTTGTAATGCTTAGAAATTAATCAGAAGTGTAACAGCTTGTCATCAGCCACATCCAAGACGGCATGAATCCCTGCCATAAGCAAGGGTCCAACCGCTCTGCTAAGCAGAGGATGCTTCACTGATGGATACATTCCCTAGCCAAAGTTTCAGCTCTGCAGGCTCCTGGCTTGTCAGGCAGGGAGATCAAGGGCTGAATTGTGATAATGTCCAGAGGTAAGTCCAGAAAGTGTATGTAAGCTTTCCTATAAGGTCCTGCATTTTTCCGAAGCAGAGGATTTATAATCAACCCTCTGATGTCACATTCCAGCTTAGGCTGGGGATCTGAATGCTGGCTGAAGTTCTTTATTGTGGGCTTGTTGCTCTTCCTGTTGCCATTCCGTTTGCTCCTTGTTTTTAGAAGCAGCAGCAGATGGGTCTACAAGGGCTAGGTATATTTGATTCCAATTTCACTTATAACTCCAGAGCAAAGACATTGCTTGTTCTGATGTAGGACTGGCCATTTAATCACAGTGTTAACAATCTGTGCTTAAAGAGCAGTTTCTCCCATTGAGAGAAGAAGAGGTGGCTTTCCTTGCTGCCGTGCAATTTGGTATCTCTTGGGCTTCTGCATGTCCAGCTGCAAATTAGAAATGCTTTATGGCTTCTCATGGTTTCTTTTTCCTGCTGCAGGATGGCAGTGTTGAAGGTGGCCCTTCCATACAGTGATTAGCTGCTGTCCTAAAGTTGCATACACTTATTTGCTTGTACTGGGAGACAGCCCTGCTCCCTGACAGTTGGGTTTTTTTTCCCTGTTTTCGAGCCTAAACATATTCATGGCCAGTTTATTCCCATGTCTCTCTGTGTCAGCTAAAAAGCCCTCTTCCCTACCTGAGGTTTGGTCTTGATATCTTTACAGAGGATAATTGCTTCTTCTTTTAGCCTTGATTTTGCTAGACTGAGTTAAACCCTTTAGTGTTTCTCCCATTAAGAGAAGCTGTCAGTTCCCTTGGCATGTCTGCCTTCTCTGCACTGGTTCACATCTGCTTCTGTTTTTCAAAGGAAGGGACAAGGGGTTTATGCTATCTTCCAGACAGAGCTTGCAAGGATGTTTCTCCCATTAAGAGAAGCTGTCGGTTCCCTCGGCATGTCTGCCTTCTTTGCACTGGTTCACATCTGCTTCTCTTTTTCAAAGCAAGGGACAAGCGGTTTATGCCATCTTCCAGACAGAGCTTGCAAGGGAAATGTCATTATGTGTTTCCTCCTCTTTGTTAGAAGTAGCTCAGGCAATACTTTCTCGGAACGTTTGTTGCTTTGAAAATAAATCCCTGGTCCATCATTTCCCCAAATGACAAACTCCCAGTCTGTAGCACGAATCTCACTGGTGGACCAAAGGGCATGGTCTTACAACATATTCAACAGAAGCTTGTCACACTGCTGTGACTCCATGCCCGAAGGCCCTCTAGCTCCTCCTGAATGATACTGCAGTCTTCTGCTTTCTCACATCTGCAATTTCAGTTTAAAATAATGTTTTAAGGTTACGAATGAAAGCTGTCGTTCTGCGTTCATTGTTTGCTTCCACCCAACACAGGAATCTAATTTCCTTACCATTTGAAAGATGCCTTGGCAGTACTATCAGTTAGACTGGAGACCAGAAGGTTTTGTGGTGTTTGTGTGGCCCTGTGGAGATCTTCTGAAAACATCCATGCTAGAGGAAAGTGGGATCACCATCCTTGCACTTGCTGGGTAGCGATGCCCACCCTGTGGCATTTGCAGCCTAGGTGAGGGCTGCACCAGGAGGAAGGGAAAGGGCTTGCAATGTGGGCTCCCACCGGCTGGGTGAAGCAGCTCAGTGTTCAGTTATGTAGCATTTGTTTGCAGGAGCATCTGGTAAAAAAATCTCAGGAACCTGTGGGGCTGAGGGAGGAGGAACAGTACTGTTACAGGAGATGACTGAACCCACCACAAATCCTTGAGGAGCTCTACTATGAACCTCCTTCCAGCATAGTCATTTTCCTTTCAACAGACTCAGATTGTCATCTGCCCTGTTCTGAGCCTCATGCATTTTTATAGTTCTTTTATGAGTCCTTTCTCATTCATCTAGCAGATATGGTCCCAAGTGGCAGCACACTAAATGTTTTCCTGAAGTTCAGACAGATGAGATCTGCATTTCCTATTCAGATCTGTTAGCACTTCAAAGAAGCTTAGTCTGGCATGATCTACCATTGGTAAACACATGCTGCCTTTGATCTCATTTTCTGTTAACCTCTGTGAGCTAAAATGATAATAGATGTGCAGTGTTTCTAATTAGAAATCGGAGTTCTCACAAGTCTCATTTTTATTTCTACTTTAATGATTTCCTTTTGTTTCCTTCACATTTGCTTTTACATTCATGAGCATCAATGGGAGTATAAATAAATATACATACCATGTTCCTGAAAAGTGGGAGATCAACAGGTGGGCTTGCTGGATGCCATTAATCTACAGATCAGGTACAGCACAGGCTGCAGCCTTAGGAAATACTACGCTCCCATCTGCTGCAGATCGCGCTAGAGACGTCAGGACAGAAACATCACACACTAATGGTGTAGAACTAGGGCTCTCCATGGCCCAGCTGGGCTGCGGGGGCACAGCCACAGGCTGTCCTTCGGCCGCAGAAACAAACGCTCTGCCGCCAATGGACCCCACTGTGGAGTCTCTGAATAGCATGTGGCACTCAGATTTTTATTTGAAATAGTCACTCTTGTCTTGAATCTCAGAGATATGCTGTATTTCTCTTCTGTTGCAATTTTGCTGTAAAAGCATACAAAACCCAAACTGTTTTCTGCTTTCGAGCAAAATGACCCAGGCGGCAGGCATGCTCTGGTTCCTGTCTAGACTCTGATCTGGCATGGAAGGAGTGTTTCTCTTTTAATTTAGATTTTAGCTTTTACACTGCAGCCTAATACTGTCTAACCAAAAAGCTTTAGGGAATTTTCTCTAGTCTCTTCTAATTAAAGTGCTAGAACAGTGCATTTCAGCAAACATGTTTTCTTCTGGCTCTCAACCAGAGTTGGTTGAATAGAATAATAATATTTGTATAATATCTCCAACTTCCCACACTAAAGTGTTTGCTCAGAACTAAACAAGTAATCATCAAACACGCTTGTGAATAATGCATGTAACAAAAAATAGTAATATGTTAAAATTACACTGACAAATACTCAGATCACTCTTACTTAAAAAGTAAAAGGAATAGGAAATTTATGTTACCATTTTAGAAAATACAGTTTATAAATCTCTGAGTTATATTTGGAAGTATAAACATGGTGCCTATATTAATTTTAACTCATTTTCAGTTTATCATATTTAAATAAAAATCAGAATTGTAATCTGATTAAACAGCATAAAGGTGGTTTGAACAACATAATTTCTTTGTTTTATTGGCTTTGTCATTCCCAGTGAGTTTCTGAAACTGAACACTTTAAAAACTGAATCTTACCTACCAAGTCATTAAAACAAGAGATTTAAAGCTGTGCAAAGCTACTCTCCTATTCCCAACTGCATGGCTTTCAGCAATTTTGTTTAGTCTTTAGAAAGCTGTGGTGCATGGAAAGAGGTTTACCAGTCACGTCTGGTTTCCATCTCATTTTCTCTTCTTTCCCTCTATTGACATTTAAATCTCTACAACTGAAAGGATATAAACAGGTTAGATCAGAGCAGCAGAAATAAACTGCATACATGTAAAAACTCCATCTGCACAAAGAGCGTTGCCCACACTAAGCCTTTCTCACGGATAAGAATTTGCGGGTTAACAAGGGTTAGAAGTATTTGTGGTATATTTGATAAAACCATAAAGGCGGTTAACAGGATGATGACCTAAGATACCTACTAATGGACCATCAAACAATTTCTACAAACCACAAATTAAAGCAGGGAAAGTACTTACACTGAGACCACTCTTCCCATTGACCATATGAAGATGTGAACTGTTTGCAGTGTTGGCATGGATGCTTCTCTCTCAGTAGCAGCGTGTGTTTAACTGGATCATCCTTAATATCCTCAACTAATAATCCTCAACTCAAAGCTGTTGCCTCCTGGTGCTATTTCTTAAGGTAGTGACTGAATTATCAGAAAAGATTACAGGGACAGAGCTTGAATTCTGGTAAATGGAAGAATAGAAACCTGTGGTGGATACAATGCACAAAAAAAAATCACAAAAGTGCCAGATTTAATCCTTTCCCCATCTGTCTTTACTCAACCCTTGATCTGTCAATGTGAATATTCTTAGACAACTCCAGTTTCTTGGCTGAGAGGGGATTTAATGAAACCCTTGTATGGATGAGAAAGTTTATGGAGATGTATGGCAGCTGTATTTTTGCTTTTTTATGTATTTTTTTTTTAATGTTCACAGCATCCCAGCTGATGTCTCTTTTGTCTACAACAGACAAGATACTCATAGCTCCAGGGCCTTGGTCCAGAACAGTCTCTGTTTTCAGCTGCCTTTTCAGTCATGTTTTCCCCATGCCAGCTTCCTTCTCACAAACCTTCTTGCTTCATAGTGTTCAAAATATTATATGGACCATCCTGGTTGTGACCATCCTGCTTACCTGCTCAGAAGACATATGTGGATAACAGGAGTCTGTCTGAGAGGTGGCACAGGCTAGAGGAACATCTACACTGAATTTAAGGACAGTTGGTGGATGAGTTTATATAAATTATCCTCTCATGTTCTGTAGCTCACGCTACAACTGTCTGCTGTGCTCCTTGGTTATTGCATGTGGCATTAAAATGGCCATTCATGACAGAGTCCTTAACTCTCAGCATAGCCTTAATTAACACCTAAGTTTTATCATTCCCTCTTGCTTTATATTGTCAACAATGAGGAATGTACAGGCAGTTGAAAAGTAAGTACTTGTCTGGTGGATCTCACGTGAAAAGGAAGCAAACTATCCCTAAGATTTTTAAGTCACTAAAGCAGCCCTTAGTAAAAGAGCATCACCACTGTCTGTGGGAGCCTGGGAATAACTCCTCTGCTACCTCTGGACTATCTAAAGTGAGGACGAAGAAGCTTTTGTAGAAGATTAAAACCCCAGGCTTCCCAGAGAGGCTGTGTCCACATCTTATGCGTCTCACCAACTTGGTGAGGTGACAGTGCGGCAAAGAGGGTGTGCAACCCCTCCTCCTCCCGAGGATGAGGCGCATTATTTGCTACGCAGGTGACACAGCACAGAATGTGTTCATCACCACTTCATAACCCCAGTGTATCACAGCCGCTGCTTCTTCTAGCATCCTGCTTCAGTGGGAAAGTTGCACTGTAACTGGGATGTGTACTCTGTCTAATAATATATTCTTGCCAAAGGTCAGCTTTCCATTTGTGTGCTTGGCAATAAATGTCTATAATCTCTGGCAAATGAGCCTTGATTCTTGCATTGGTCTGTGTTACACTTACATTCATAGAATTCTTTGGGTTGTAAGGGACCTTAAAGATCATCTAGTTCCAACCCCCCTGCCATGGGCAGGGACACCTTCCACGAGACCAGGTTGCTCAAAGCCTCATCCAGCCTGGCCTTGAACACTTCCAGGGATGGGGCATCCACAGCTTCTCTGGGCAACCTGTTCCAGTGCCTCACCACCCTCTCCGGGAAGAGTTTTTTCCTGATATCTAATGTAACTTTGCACGCTCCCAATTTAAACCCATTACCCCT
>NW_010239116.1:9996-13343 GCF_000690775.1 Eurypyga helias | reverse complement strand
CCATTCTGTGATTCTAACTTCTCTCCCCAGGAACACGGGAGGGTGCGCACCTGGCTACATCAGCTGCTCTGGAACATAACCTCAGTTATCAGGTGAAACACTTCAGTTTTGAAAACTGTTAAATGTCAAGTTTTTATGAGGATGCTGGTACCTCCTACCTCACCTTGAGATGGTCGATATCTCTCCTCACCCCCATCCGGCGACTGTCCTGACCAGGTCAACCCCGCGGCCCCTCAGAGCCCCCAGCGCACAGACACCTAACGCTTATCCTGAAAGTAACCTC
Source organism: Eurypyga helias (assembly GCF_000690775.1). NCBI lineage: Eukaryota > Metazoa > Chordata > Aves > Eurypygiformes > Eurypygidae > Eurypyga > Eurypyga helias. Next base: position 13,060 of record NW_010239116.1, on the reverse strand, counting down.
AGCCACGTGTATGTAATCCAGGACCTAATGTGCCCCTTCCATAAAACTGGGGGAAAAAACCCACCCTAACCTTAACAAGATGCAATTATGTTGAAAGCGTGTGCTTTAGAATACCTCCCTGCACCTGTCACACTTCAGTGAAAATAAATGCTCTTAAGTACACTGTAAATCCTTAACCACATTATAAATCCCTGATACCAATTACAGGGATTTGATATTTGATATTGCTAAATATTATTTAAAATCTTTGGACCACTTCTACGTATGAAAACTTCAAGCTAAATGCTGATCAAAGGTCCATGTGGTGCTTCTTGCCTATTTATGCTAGAGCCAGTAATGAAATACACCCAGATATAGTAAATTTTTTATCATTATGTGAAAACGTTACTAGAAAATGGTGGCATTTCAGAAGACATTTGAATAATCCACCCTCTTCTCTACATTTTTTCATTCACCTATGGTTTAACACCATACATCACAACTATCCCATGCCTTTGTGTGGGTCCATACAACTCGGATTACAAATTACATGTTTAAAATTATTACATTCAAAAATGTTTCCGTTTTCACAAAGCTATTTCTTTCTAACACAATTCATCACAGTGTGAGCTTAAAATAGTTTTGACCTAGTTCAGTAGGCCATACATCAGACAGAAAATGAGAAAAAAATCGGGCCACATGTAAAGCTTAAGGTTACCAGGAATACCATCATCACGTTCAGTTCAGCTTCCAGCAGGGAGATCGCTTTATCCTGTGGTGTTTGCGTTTGCCTGTTTTTTCTGGATTTTTTTTTTTTTTTTTTTTTTTAATATGCTGCACTTCACACACATCCAGCTGTCATTTCAGGAGCTGGGAATCTGTCTTTGGCAAACTGTTCAATAAGTGCTTATCACAGAATCATAGAATGGTTTGGGTTGGAAGGGACCTTAAAGACCATCTAGTTCCAACCCCCCTGCCATGGGCAGGGACACCTTCCACTAGACCAGGTTGCTCAAAGCCTCATTCAGCCTGGCCTTGAACACTTCCAGGGATGGGCCATCCACAGCTTCTCTGGGCAACCTGTTCCAGTGCCTCACCACCCTCTCCGGGAAGAATTTCTTCCTGATATCTAATCTAAACCTCCCCACTTTCAATTTAAACCCGTTACCCCTTGTCCTGTCAGTACAAACCCTTGTAAAAAGTCCCCCCCAGCTTCCTAGTAGCCCCTTCAGGTCCTGGAAGGCTGCAATAAGGTCTCCCCAGAGCCTTCTCTTCTCCAGGCTGAACAAGCCCAACTCTCTCAGCCTGTCCCCACAGCAGAGGCGCTCCAGCCCTCTGATCATCTTTGTGGCCTCCTCTGGACTCGCTCCAACCAGTCTATATCCTTCTGATATTGAGGGCTCCACAGGTGGACGCAGCACTCCAGGGGGGGTCTCACCAGAGCAGAGTAGAGTGGGTATTGTTAGAGGCCACATTAGAGAACAGACACTTATCTAGACTAAGTGCAACTAGCTCAACTCCATGATTAAAAATACACTTTTCTAACAATGTCCTTCTCCTTTTGGCAGCCAACTCATCATCCATCTGCATTACTTTCTCCTTTCATTGTTGGATAAGCTTCCAATTCTTCCTGTGGTCCTTTTTCAGAACCCTTTTGATCTCTGAGAAACACTTCTTTGATTCTGGTGACCATAGTTAAATATCCTTCCTAATTCCAATAGAGAGTTACTGGGTAAACTTTGTTGGACATGTCCAGCAAGAGCAGATCAACTTACAAAAATCAAAACTAACTTCCAAAATAACATACACTCTTCCCACTATTTTCTAAGGCAACATCCTATTAGCAGTTGTAATCTTATCATTGCAACCACGAATTCGTTATTTATCTATCCATAATTAGAGTACAGATAATGGCTGTCTCCAGCGTTAATGTGATGGGATTCATAACCAGGTCCCAAGACGACATTCAAACGGGTTTTACTGGTGAGAGATGTACAATGAGACCTCAGCAGAATTTACTCATTGCTGCTTACCAGGGCTTCGGCAAAGACACCTCTCGGCTCACAGGTCACAAATCTACTCCAGTCCATGTACTGGGCATCTTAAGGACGCTGTGGTCACTAAGCAGTGTCCTGGCCCCAAGCAACACAATGCCGTGGAGAAGGGACCTCATTTTTCTCTCCCTGAAAATGGGGGTGGTTGAGTATAGACTTAAATTATACAACACCTAATGACATACATTCTTCCTATGGCTTGCTTTCCAAAAAGTTGCATGAAGTCTGAACAAACAAGGTAACTAGAACTCAGGTTACCAAATCATCCGGTCAAGCCCAGGTTTTGTTTCTTCCTTCTGTTTACCAGGTGATGTGGGTGGCACTTCAAGAGTTTTCATCCACTGGAAATTCAGAAATTGTTTCTCCTGTTGGTCCCAGCTGTGTCCCCCACGCAGACAGTGTGCCATCCATTTACCGTAATCCTTCAGAAACCACTCAAAGCCAGGACGTCCGACAGCCTTGCTTAACTTGAGCATCTACAGCACTCATGCTGGAGCCTTGTAAAGTTACAGGTCTCCTCTACTTCCCTGACCAAACAAGGCTGAGTAACAACACCTTTTAAAAGTTTATATATACACGCCATTTTTTTAAAAAGGCAAATCACAGCTTTCTTAAATACAGATTATTACATTGAAGTAACATTTTAAAATAAAAGAAACATATAAACTCTACGAAAGTATCACTCGTTCATGTTCGGGTATGATGCCTCCTGCTGTCCCATCTTCCAGGTTTCCCTGGATCACCAGCACCACTACCGGGAGACAGTCTGTCAATTTGGAGCATACCAGTACAGGTTAACCTGACAACTGAGTTTTCCAACACTATCATGTTTTACCAGCACTATGTCATCTTTCATCAACGCCTTTAAGAACTCCCTGCTTATGAGGAGGGTTTGCAAGTCAAATTCTCAGACTGCCGGTTCAGTGAGGCTAGGCACAAAGTTTCCTAAATTTTAATGCTCCTCAGCACCAGAGTCCTTGTGTTACATCAGCTCCTTGGTGCCACAGGGGGCACGTGAGCGATAGTCCATC
>NW_010239116.1:0-9965 GCF_000690775.1 Eurypyga helias | reverse complement strand
GTGCGGCCCCCCCCGCCCGCCCCCCCCCCCCCCACCAAGCCACTCTCTCACTCCCCCTCCTCAGCAGGACAGGCAATAAAACTGAGATGGAGATCTTGTGGGTCAACATGCAGACTGGGAGATGACATAGCAACTACTGTCACGGGCCACACTTGACTCGGGGAAATTTTATTTATTGCCAATTAAAATTAGAGTAGGATGGTGAGAAATAAAGACAAAAGTAAAAACACCTTCCTCCTCCCTCTGCTCCCTTCTTCCCAGGCTCATCTTCAATCTCCTTTGTTTCTGACTCCTCTGCCTCCTTCCACCCGGAGAGGCACGGTGGGATGGGGAATGGGGGTTGGGGTCAGTCCATCACAGCTCTCTGCACTCCCTCCTCCTCACATTTCTCTCCTGCTCCAGCATGGATCCTTCCCACAGGCTGCAGTCCTTCAGGATAAACCTGCTCCTGTGTGGGCTCCTCCAGAGGCTGCAGGGGAATCTCTGCTCCATCGCCTGGAGCAGCAGCTCCTCCCCTCACCTCGGTGGCTGCAGAGTTGCTTGTCTCCCTTTTTTCCTCACTCCTCATTCTGCCTGTTTCATGGGTTTGCCCTTTCTTAAACAGGCTTTCCCTGAGGCACCCCCACCTCGCCTGAGGGGCTCAGCCGTGAGCCTCTCCTCACAGGGCCCCCCCTGCACCCCCAACACCCGGGCACCTGCGCTCAGTGCAGTAACATGGCACAGGCTCTTTCTAAAACACAAAATTCCTACTTTTGGTTATTTCACCTCACTCTGATGGCTGAAGCTGAGGAGGGAAAAAAGCAGATGAACTCACTGTCACAGGAGGATGTGAAGAACTCGGGTCATGCAGCCGTGACAGACAAACACAACCTTTGAATGAGGCAGGGCTATTTCCAGAGGCGGAAAGGAAGTACTAGTGCTGTACAGGGTACTGAGAAGACTTTACGAGACATACTATGTACAACTCTAAGCCATCAACATTTAAGAAAAAGGAATTCAAGTGTGAAAAGCAGCAAATGAAAAGTATTAGGATGGCTAGAAAAACAAAAAAAAGCAGACTCATGAATATGCCAAAGAGCCTCCAGAGGTAAAAAGTAATTATGCGAGATCAAAAGACAGTGATAATACAAGAATAAATTACTATGAATTAGAACACACTGTAGACTCCTTCAGCCTTGGGCAATAAATTGCTTGGGAACTCCAATGTCCTAAAAGATCCTCAAACTTATCCTCAACCCCTGTCAAGTGATACCTAGAAGGTTGCTGAGACAAAAGGAAGAGTTAAAGCATCAGACGATCTATGTATTCAATGCCCAACCTGCTCAGCACCGTACAACACCACCAGTCTCAGCTACCTCATCCCACAGCCTCATCTTCCACGTTTATTTCCTGTGACTCCTAAGCAAGGCTAGTGCTGCTTTCCAGGACGCACTTTCTTCCTGTAAATATGACCCACAAGACAGGATGATCAAGCTCTCATTAGACACTCCACGTCTACCCTATGCAAACCACTTCTACTTTTGTAGTTTGCCTGCGTGGCTTTGTTTTTCAAGGTATCATAGTTATCACTTTGATTTACCCTTAGAAGATCCTGACAGCAGAACTGCATGGTCCAGAAATGCAGGTAAGTCAACCCCCTACCTTCTACAAAATCTGTGCTTTCTCGGTCTATTTTTACACCCTGCTCAGTGCAAACCCCGCGCTTAAACCTGAACGAGCACAGCTTTGGTGACAAGAGTGTTCACATGGTAAAGTGCGTTTGGCAGCAGAAGTAGCAGAGCAGGAGAGGGAAGCTGGAGACCTATAAAGCAACAGCACTAGAAAAGTCAGGCTGAGCGAGTACCCGGAGCTACCGCAATCAATTATCTGTACTAAACAAGGCACATCCTCTCGAGTCTTTACAGTAAACATCAGAGAACCTAATGATGAGAGCGGCGTCGGCTGGTACAGTGCTGTCATGTGAACTAAAGCATTCAAAGGAGCACTGGGCAACTAAAAACAGAATCACATGAGGAAATAAGTATTTCAGACCAGAAGTAATGCGTCCTTTATCTGATAAAGCTAGCATTAAATTGCCACTCTCTCTGCTCAGGTCATATCCTGAAGGACTCAGAAGTGGCCCCAGCTGACTCCTCAGAACACACACACAGGGCAGCCAGCAGCACACAGACCATTTCCTGGCTTCTCTGGGAAGAGGCGAGCACGCCTCACTCCCCCTTCCTTTCAAGCTAGGCCTGTCTGCCACTCGGAATGCCGCGAGGTCCTCGCGCCTCTGCTGTTATCGCTGTCACTCCACCTCGTTGCTGTACTTGAGGAAGGCACAAGGCGTGGGCAAGAACAGTTGTTTCTGCCCTGTGACCCCACCCCAACAGAACACGCTCATTAGTCCATTAGATCCAGAGCTGCATTGCTCTGATACGCCTTCTAGTTGTTTCTGCCCTGTGACCCCACCCCAACAGAACACGCTCATTAGTCCATTAGATCCAGAGCAATGCAACGCCTTCTGATACGGGAAACTCATCTGAGGGCTGACAACTCCAGCAACACGCATAACTTCAGTTCATGACCATCAGCTTATTTTGTGTTCCAAATTATCAACTTACATACCAGTGTCACGACACAAGACTGAAAAACTGTTAATTGCTGAATAACACCGTCAGCGTAAGTGTGCTCTGATACTTCTCTGGGAATATACTAAGAGCTACTAAGTAAAATAGATTTACCTATTAATTGAAAACCTCTGAATAGCAAGACATTAGTGACATTTAAATTCCTTTTACAGATTATTTACAAAAAGATGACTTATTCATACAAATACTGTTGCACATTGTTCTTCTCCTCCCAGCCTGTACCCACACACATTCCACAGTTGGTGGAGCTTGACACACCGACGACTCACTTCTACTTCAATTCATCCTGGGGACTTCGCTGCAGAGGCAGCCAGCAAAATTATGCCAGGCAGCTGCTTACATAGTGCATTCTTAAAAGAATAATTAAAATACCAGGAGCAACGCTATTCTCCTTCAACTCACGAACGCCAAAAAGCATCAGGAACGAATCCCTGCACAGCATCACACAAGACACACATTTGATGCTGAGAATTGTGTAGCATTATTTACCAACAAAATGAGTTTAAAAAAAAAATCAATTAAGGTGGCTCATACTTAACTACGAAGTGTCTTCAGTTAGAACCCAATGCAAAACCAGACCACACACTTCAAATACACGAGCCAGAAGGGCCATTTCCAAGTGATGCCTTTTTAACTTTTTAATGCATACATACAGCGTACTTTCTAGTGTTTTAGTCATATAATTGAATTTTAAAAATTGGTGAATGGACAGTAGTTTACATGGATTACTGTATACATCCTACTTCCTGGGATGTGACATTACCTTTATCAAGTTTAACAGAGTATTTCAAAACAAACAAGTGATCTTTTCAGTATATGCACTGCAAAAACTGTTTAAGCTACAAATCACAAGCACAAAAGGACAGGCATTATTTTCAGCAGTAAATGAAACTCACAGCAGACAATTATTCAATAAAATACTTTTATTTATGTACACAGTGAAAGGTGTGGTACCATTCAACAAACACCGTACAAGAACCACCTTAATATGCTTCCCACTTCTAAACTCACTTCAAGTGGGAGTCTCCCTGAGGCTAAGGTGTCTTACGACATCAATATGGAATCAGTGTTAACAGGAAAAAGCAAAAAAACCCACTACTCTGAAAGATTTGGACATGAGTATTAGTGGAAGAAGGGCCCAACAGTACATGCTGAAAACGATTAGATAAAAGGACATCACTGCGGTAATATGACTGCTGCAAGATCACGGCCAGTATGCAAGAGTAAATATTACAGAAAAATTGGTGGGTGGGAGGCAAAACAATGACAGGTTTGGGGAAGAACATAACACAGGAGACAAATGGAGGCAAACACAGACTGTGATTTCGGAATGCTGTATGAAGACACCAAAAACCAGATGCCTGGCCAGGGTGTCTAGGTCAGATATTTTTCTTTTCTTAAAAAAAAAAAACCACCAACAAAAAAACCCCCACCAACCCAAACCCACACAGCAACAACAAAAATCAAAAACACCAACACTTCCCACTCCCCCACCCCATCATAGTTTGTTTTGTGTTGTTTTTTGGTGGGTTTTTGGGTTTGTTTTTTTTTTTTTTTTTTTTTAAAAAAAGAAACTTCAGCCAGAAAAAGTAACAGCACTCCTTGAATAAACCTGTCCAATACGAAAGCAGGATGAAGTCTCTGACAGTCACTCAGGGAAACAAAGAATTCACCCCAAATTTGTTATGCAAGAGTTCTGCAACTCATGGCAGCAGCACACCCTGCCACCTGATCAGCCACTACAGAGGCTGACTTTTTTTTTTCCACACGGGACTGGCTTTTAAGAGATGCCCAACGGGACTGGGATTAGTTTCACATTATAAACAAACTGATGGTTAGTCTACCTTTGGGTCAAAAAACAGCATTTAGTTGTAAAAGTAATCAGACACCAAAACCCTCAGTTCAAGAATCTTTCCAGTCTTGTGTCCATGCAATGAGACAGTCATCCACAAATATTAGCCAGAAAATCCTCTGGAAGGGAGCAGCCAGAAGGCAGTGAAGAAAACACTCGAGAATAAAAAAAAAAAAAAAAGAGGAGGCTTTGTGTAACAGAACTGGTAACTCCAACTCTAGGCCATGAAGAAAGGTTTTCTCTGTTTTCATGTCCTGTTTTATTTCTCGCTGGACTGTAAAATCCCCTCAAACCAACAGAAACAAAATGAGTGCTGTTATCTGCCTTTTTGGTGAGCTCTCTTGTTCCAGCAGGTCTAGCAGTGTTTAGGTGAACAGGTGCTCTTAGGTATTATTATATAGTTAAGACATGCAAAAGATTTGAGATACACACCCCCACGCTAAGATGCATACTAAAAAGAATGCCTCATTATATAAAAATTACTTTCATTAAAATATGTAAAATCCACTTAATAAAATCATACAAGTTAATAATACAAAATATCAAACTTTAGATGCCTGGTGCCACTGACACAACTATCCACCCGCCTGCTTGGACCGCCCTACTCTCTCCTTTCAGTCCCCAATTCACAGCTAACCCCAGCCCTCCATATTCTTTTATTTTAGCACGTAGACGCTTCACCTCCTTTAGCCAGCCAAACTTATTTCTCTTCCAATGCCTCCATCTGCTGTTAATATTCTTCACAATTCTGTACCTGCAATTTTTATCATTATTACCTTGTTTTGTCAAATCCAGACCCTTAAGTTTTAAGCTGTATAGAGCACACCAGCATTCTGACATCTGGTGACCTATCCTCCGCCTTCCCTCCAGGAGCTCCTGCAAGTGAGGTTTGGATTCTGCCTTTGGATCACATATTTGGGTTCTGTTTCTGAAGAATTCATCCCTCTGCTTTCTTCTGAAGTAGTTTTAACATGACTCTCCCACACACAACCCCTGCGCAGAGGTATGTAATTTCAAGCTTTAGAAAAGCCTTTTTTTCTATAGGATGGTGTCCAGACAGGTGACACTGCCAAAACCCTGCAAACCTCATTCTGGCCTGCTTAGAAATGAGAAGGTAGCACAAAATGTACATTTTCTCTGCTGCATATCTGCAGGAAAACAGACAGGGTTGCTGTGTAGAATTATTATGCCCTTCTCAGCTTAATTTTGAACAGGCAATTTCAGATATTCACCACTTCATCATTATCAACAAAATCTGGCTACACATTGTGACCTAACAGCAGGAAGTTTCCTCTCCCTCACAGAGCAGCTCTTCAACTCGGTGCTCAGGCAAAGTGCAATACAGAACACAGCAACCTGACTACTAGCTTCCTAGTTCTTAGGATAAAAATCAAAGATGGTCCCATCAAAAATTAATAAAATGGGGTTGTTTACACCACAGCGCTTCCCTTGCACATTTAAACCAGCATGCTCCACCACAGATCAGTACACAAAGCCTCTAACGCTCACCTTGACCTAAAATTCTTCACAGCTTGGGCTTGCCCAGCGTTACTACTTTGGAAAATAAATCTGTGTAACAGTCACTGCACAAAGTTTCAAATGACAGGCTTTGTATCCAACTCGTTCAAGGAATCAGTCCCTTCGCCATTCTCCTGCCACCAGGTGTCCCTCTCATCCACGGTGACCTTCACCCGCTGGCCAACCTTCCACCCAGCAGCCCTCAGATCCATAGTTTGTGGGAGAACATCCACCACAGTTTGCCAAGACCCCATCCACAGAGCAGCTCTATTCCTTTGGTAAAGGAAAGATCTAGCCATGTGGCAGATAAAGTGCCAAGGATTGTTAGTGTCACTTCTTATATTCTTCAAACTAAACAAAAATACTAAAAGAAAAAGTGAACTCCCAGAAGAGGTGACACGGGCATTCCTCCACAGAGGAGTCACTTCAGGTTCTAAAACCCTCTATACCTATTTCCAAAAATAAGAGGAACCATAACAGGAACACTAGTGGAACTAACTGCACGTGACCGCCCAAGTGGGACCTATAAAGAAATTAATTTTACTACTCAAACAGCAATCTTTTCAAGGATGAAACAGAATCAAACATTCTGTCCTTGCTTCTGCAGTAGAGACCCCTATGATTACCTAGCTAGACCACCAGCATAAGGAATACCTGCACCCCCACATGCATATTTGTGGTGGATATAAACTCCTCCCATACTGAGGGTAACCTGGAAACAACAAATCACTTGACAGTGAACACTCAGACAATTATCTTCCTCAATTGCACTTGAAAGACAAGGAAAAAACCCACAACCAACCAAAAAAAAAATCCCTGACAAAACCCAGCCATGACTGCATTCACCACTGACCAATGCAGCCACTTGAATGATTTAATGGCACTCCAGAACTAGGTACCCATGCATACCTAACTTGGGTCATAATTGATCTTTATGAACAACATCATTTCCAGTATCAGTATCTCTGACATATGGGATACAGGATTCAAGCTAAACTTGATTCAAGATGAGCTTAATAGGGAAATTAACTGTAAAGCCACTTTGAAGCATTAGGACAAAGGCTGCCACTAGAGACCATGTCACTACCGTATCTGTCCAACCTGAAAAATTTGTTGGCATAATTCATAACAAAGAGAATGAAGATCTTATGTTTACGCACATATGAAACACAATGCTTTTAAATACTTCTGGTGCATACAGAACACTACCAGCAAAGAATCACTGGTAAGCTTATTGCAAAAGCTTCTAGTTCACGGGCAAGGAATTAGTTCACATTACATTCTTCCACTGCCCGACTTGGAAACAGCTGCTTCAGTGTTACATCCTTTTCTTCTGATGTGTTTCACCATTTAATTTTCCATTTTCCATTGCTTTATTTTCAAAGTTCCAGTCAGTTGGGCTGAGGAGTTGCTGAGTTTTTTTGTATGTCCAGTATGGGTTAAGTATTAGTGTAACAGCAAATAATCCCGAGAATAAAACAATAAAATGAAGAAGTCCCAGATTTTCCATCACAGAATTCCAATTGAAAATACACACCCACCACATATGGTAAGAAAGAATCATGCGGCAGTGAAACAGGTGGATCATCACCCACTGGTTTGCCTTCCAGAAAAAGGTGTTAGCACAGCCAGCCTAGAAAAAGAAGAACAGAAAGTACGCAGAAGTGAGATTGTTACTTACTTCAAGATAAGGAATTGAGGAACCTGTGGAACTAATGCAAATATACAGCTTTCATGTGCACACTCGGGAATTTTTTCCACATAGAGCTCCGATATTCCACATGCATACAGCATCCCAAACTTAGAATGAATCTATACCACCTCACTATCCACATGCACACAGCATCACACAGAAACCTATCTGCAAGACGGCAAAAACGTCACAGCAAAAGCAGGTATCACAATAACACGGACATCAGTTAGAGGAATGCAGTTTTGCTGAAAAGCTGCCTAGTCAAACCACACAGATTACCTATGGGCAAGCGAGATGCATGAAAACTGTTAAACTGTTTGGAAAATAGCACATTCTTACCTTTAGAAGCATCCAGGAAATGCATGTTGAGGGAGTACTCATCTCCAGCAACATTCCCATCAAAGGCAGATAATGTCCAGATTTCACATTAATGACTAGACCAGCCAAGCCACCAAAAGCAAGCAAATGATGAACTACCAAGAACACATCAAATGTTCTAAAAATAACGTTGGACACGTGAACAGCTACATTTTCAAGCAAGAAAAATCCAGCAGCTATTAAACAGTTAAACCAACTCCACTTCTGCTGTGAATATACTTTGTCAGCATGAAAAACAGGATCTATGAGCAAAGCCCATAAACCAGCAACACAACTCTGAAGTCCAAACACACCACGTGTGACTGCCATATTCCAAAACACCTTCTCCTTTGCATACAAGGCACGATAAGTGGTACTCTTCCATGAAGACAACCAGTGAGACAGGAAAAATACTCCCAAGTAGATTAAAAAACCAGCAGCTAAAAACATCAAACGAACTTCCCATAAGAGATAGTCCCAGTCAAAAATGGTCCCAAACACTGGGTAATCATTTGTAGGATTCATTTCTTCTTTTTTACAGAGCAAAGCCTTCCAAGGGGCTTGACACTTCTCACTCGCACTATAGTCTCCTTTATGCCTATTCAGCCTCTGCTATTATGCAAACCAGAAACCATGAACTCTTCCATCTGGAACAAGGAGAAAAAAAAGTGAATTTTAAAGTCATCCATATAAATAGCTTCTAAACCACAGAGAACTCTATTCCACCACAGCTACAACTTTGGTCCTGTTGTCACTAGGCACAGTCATCCCCAGATACAGGTAGGCAGGGACTAAAAGTTTAAGCAACGTGTTCAAGATTAACACTTGGCCTGCAGTACCTGTATTGGTACGAAGCAACGCACTGACACAAAAACTGAAGGGGGCCAAGTAAGAAACCAAGAAAGAGGAAGAGAAAAAACAAGAAGCAAACCCTGTTTTCCCCTGGGAGATGGAAGCCGGGGAGGGGGAGGGTTGTATTTCAACAGCAGTGTGCAGTTATTCTCCAATTCCATTATTCCATTATTCACCTACTTGCCTGTTTTCCCCCCTCACTCTTTTTCCACCACCTCCTACAGCTGTGGGTGCAATTCAGAATCTCAAATACAGATCTGGGACATAAAACTACAAAAAACTTAATCCAGGAAGTGGGATCGCTTACGCAGAAAAGGGCTTTCAGGATCCTATCTAAAAACAAGTCTCTGCAATTGGTTTCTGAACATTAATCCAGTTTCCAACACAAAACATATTCCAAAAATGCAAGAAGAGGATGGAATGCAGACAAGCAACATTAATACATATTATTAACAAGATCAACGTAATTAACTGAACAGCTCAGCACTATGTGCCTCGAGTTAGCTGAAACTTCCCGAACACACCGTAGCTAAAAAAAGAAGCCAGATCATACTGAAAGACTTGAATGCCAGCTCCTTTTATGAACGATTTCGGTGATATCAGCACGAGGACTAGACAGACAGCAGCCTGTAAATACTCTGAACCACAGTGCGTTTGGGAGCTGGGTGCGAGCGGAGGGAAGAGCCCCAGCTGAGATGCTCCCGCCTGGCTCCACGGCAAATGCCACCACAACCCAGAGGCTGCAGGCACCTGCCCACCCTGGCCTTTGCTCGCAGATGCCCCTCTGCAAGACGGGGGCAGGGACACACACACGCGACTATCTGGACAGGAGGGCCAGCCCCGGCCCGAGGGTCCTACGGCCGCCCCACACCAGACAAGACGAAGTCCCAACAGCCAGGCTGCCCCCCGCCCCTCCTTCCATCCCCCAGAGGAAAACAGGGGTAAAGCACTAATCCGAGGGCACAAACAGGCCCTGAACAGCGCAACCCACCGCGGCCAGCCCTGGCTCCAGAAGGGCCGCGACTGCTCCTCCGCTCCCACACACACACCGGCAGCGCCAACC
>NW_010239115.1:61706-65796 GCF_000690775.1 Eurypyga helias | reverse complement strand
GTTGCCCCCCGCCTGCGCGGAGCAGGGTTTCCTCTCGGGAAAACGCCAGAGCCATCCTGCCTCTGACATTCCAGAGTGCCAAATAGCTCTTCTGCATTATTTCATATGTGGTTGGGGCTTTTTTGGGGGTTGGGTTTTGGTTTTGTTTTAAATCTTTGGTTTTTTACCCACTTACCCACTGTGTTCAGGCCAGCTGTGTGTGCCCTTACCATCAGTAGTTCTCAGCTCTGCAAATGGCCCCGCTAATTCTACGCACACCTTGTGGATCTCGAGTTTGTCCCTCCGGATCCTCCTGAATAACAACTCAGTGGAAGTGAAACATGCCTGAACCCGATGCAGAGAAAATGAAGGAAACACTATTAAATACGATTATTGCCGAAGTTAATTTTCCAAAACTTTGATACTGTTTTCGCCAAGTTGCCTCTTGCATCCCTTAAGACATGACAAAGCATTGAAACTATCAAGCAGCTGCGCTTCTTTGCACCAGCTTTGTGGCCCAGCATTGCTTGGAAATACATAAAAGCGGTGATGTAAAACCTCCCAACATAGGGTTTTCTATACAATCAGGTATATCCTTGCAGTCTGTGGGTCCTTTAATGTTGGCGTTAGCACTGAGGTGTGCGTGCCCAGCGGGTTGATGAGCAGTGCCCTGACAGCAGAGGCTCAGGTGTATGCCCTCAGCTGCCCTTCGAGTTTATAGGACGGAAAAGCAGTGCGTACAACTGTTTAACGGCCTTCTTTATTTCTTTTTTAAATTTTGCAAAGGTATTTTCTTGGTCAGGAAATGACTTTAACAACTGAAATAACTGATGAAGGTAGGACAGATTTTTAATTCGGTCTGTGTCTTGCATGGACTGTTGCTGTGGATGTTGCCTGAGTCCATGTTATTTAAACTTGTGTTGCATGAAGTTCATTTGTGTGAACTGCATATGCTTTCTTATATCCATAGGTTTAGCTCATATTTTAGAGAAATGCTCAGCAAATTTTTTATTGAAAAATAGGTTTGCTTTTAATTTCTCCATTCTCCCTATGTGCTCTAAGTGAGAATGTCTGGCTTGGGAAGTCTTTGAAGTATACATAGAGGTATCCTTTTTATTTAGATGTGTGTATTGTGTTTTAGCAGAATAAATAGAATCTAAAGACATAATAGTCATATAATTGGAGTCTATACACATAATAGTCATATGTATCTATAGTTGCATGTAATATTAAAAAGACCCTTTAATATTTTTAAAGTATCCATTCTCTTTAAATTTAACATACCAAATTTGTGAAGGGATATTTAAGAACATTATTTCAAGTGTGTTATTAAATTACTTCAAACATAAATGCCTGCACGCTCATTTAAAGCCTTAAAATCTTCTCTAACAACACCCTTGGAGCAGGTTGCGTGAGCATGGAGGTTGTAGTTACATAATAATTTACTGGTGCCTCCTTGACATTTTTATATAATCCATTTGGCTTGCATCTTGTATGTTTTATTCCAGCAACACACTAACTGCTTATTCTTCAAGTGACACAGGGTGTTTTTCGTGTTCTTAGGGATTTTTTTAGTTTTTGCCAATTTGAATGGACTAGCATTTTTTTTCATCAACCTACTCTGAGTTAATGTAGTATCTACACCCTATTGAGAACTGCAGAAGCCTTTCCTATGGCTGTCATTTCCTGATGTCGAACCTTTCATAGTTGCTCAGTAGTTTTCTATGAGAAAGAAGCATCATCCCATTCAAATTTATTGGTGGTTATCAATTGGAAATAAAACGTGGCAACATTCAATTTATGTGGTTTAAGGCATGTTATTTACTCATTGTTCAGGTTGAGGAGTGGGGGTTTCTTTGTCGGTTGGGAGTTTTGGTTTTTTTTTGTCTCTAGATGTAATAGATTATGATATTTTTAGCATTCTTCCTGCAGCATTTTATATTCATTAATTGGAACTAGTATTTCATTATTCATGTATTTGTGCATACTTGTGTAGTAGCAATTTGGTGATGAGATACACAACATAGATAATTTGATGAGTATTTTATTAATGTTAGTAACAGTATTTTAGTTTTGAAATCACAGGGTCCAACTGTAAGGGTTTCTCTCTCTCTTTTTTTTTTTTTTTTCCCCCAGAACAAAGTTCTTCCTTTGCATAGTCATTAGAGAAAGTATTCCGTATAGGAGTATATTTAGTCAAATGGATCAGGCAGCTTACCGAAACTGCAGTTGTTAGTTTACAAAATATGCGGAAAGAGTTAATCTCCAGTAGAACTCAGCTAGGTTTCCAGAACACTAAGTGAAATATCCACATTCCCCCAGATGATTTAATTGACTTCTGACCTCTCCTATACTGTAGTTTCAAAATCCAAGTAGACTGTTTAAGCCCTTAAGTACCGTCTCTGTCAGGAGCTTTGATACTCAGTTACTGTGTTACAAAAAAATTGTTTAGAAATTTATGGAGCTACGGGAAGTTTCGTAGGAATTAAGGCAATCCTTTAATTACTGTGTTTTTCTTCTGTTGTTTTGTTGGCATTTGTTTGTTTTCTAGGACCTCTCTCTCCAGAAGTCTGTTTTATACAGAAATTTTCTGAGTGCATACATAACCAGAAGGAAAAACAGATGCATCCAGTAGGTATAGAAATAATACATCTCCTACTAAACATATCTAAGTATTAATTATTAATAAAATCACTGGACCTTCCATTTTTATGTGCAAAAGAGCATGGCTGCTTGCAGCAGAGATTATTTTTGTGGCAAGACAGTTGGCACCTGTGTAGCATATCCTCTCCGGGAATGTAACAGAGTCACCATCCTGGTATTTCATGAGGATATAACCTTTCAAATTTGAGGAATAAGCTCACCATGAAGATGAAGTAGTGGAGCACAAACTTCTTAGTTTGTTCCCTTCAGACGCTGAAGGATAACCGTCAGGGCTTACCATGGCAGAATACACCCTTGGTTACTTCTGAGATCTGACAACTCAGCAACTGTTTCTTTAAAAATGAAAGAGATAATAATCTGAAATGCAGAATAAAATGTCTGCTTGCATGATGATGGGGTAATTATTCTACTCTGTGGATAATTCTGCATTCCCTAATCTACTAATACATCTGCCTCAGTTGGTAGCTAGCCCATAAACTTCTGTTCAGTTGAGCAATCAGCTCTCCACCTGCATGTGACACGCTCATGAAACAATTAGAGACAAATAGATTCCTACTCTTTAACTGAGTTTTTTTTAAAAAACCTGTGACTGTAACACCATCTTTAGTGCTGTGGATTCGCTAGTCTGAAGATCACTGTCGATGTATCCTTATCTATAGGAGGGTTTTTTAAAACAACTAAACTGCTTCCTAGATGGCAAGAACCACATTGAAAAAAGACACTTCTGCTGAAGTGAATGTTTTTACAGATCATTACAGAATTGCAAATAAATTTGTCTCAGCTGACAGTGCAGGAAACAGTGAACAAAATAAAAAAGATGCTGTTATTTCAAAGGCTTTTTTCCCGTAAGTTTACTTTGCTGCTCACGTGTCCCAGGGTTGTCTTCACTGAGGTATATCACAGTTTTCTAAGCTCGGAAGTAGTGAGGCAAGTGCCCGTATACTCTCTCTCTTTCTCCTCTGGGAGCTGATCTGACTATCTGCTGCCAAACCTAAGCCTTTGGCTTCATGGCTCTCACCAAATTAGCCAGTCTGCCACCCCAGTAAGAGATTCTTCCAGGTCCTAAGGACAAATTCCATGTCTGCAAAAGGAAAAGTCAGAAAAGCAAAGAAACCTAGTACTTTTTACCAGATAGTTCGGTAACCCACTTTTTTTTGGTTTTGTGAGCCCTAGGTAGCACCCCAGTGGCAGCTTGGTCATGTGTAGCATGGTGACAGCATAAAATCTAAATCTTTACTGAATGCTGTAAGGAATGGTATTGGCCTGTCATCCTTTATACTTGCATGTGTACATCGCACCAGTGTGACTCTTCAGCCACTCTGAGAGCCAACATGGAACATGCTTACGTAGAAGCTTGCTTGCTAACGTGTCCACAGGAATGATCTTAGGCGGATAGAATCATAGAATCACTAGGTTGGAAAAGACCTTAGAGATCATCCAGTCCAAC
>NW_010239115.1:33861-61559 GCF_000690775.1 Eurypyga helias | reverse complement strand
CTAACCCTCCCCTGGCGCAGCTTGAGACCATTCCCCCTTGTCCGATCATCTGTCATTAGGGAGAAGAGACCAACACTCACTTCTCCATACAGCGTCTTGATGTGATGCGATGCGATATGAGGGTCATGCAGCCTGAAGTGGCTGATATATTAGATATCAGGAAGAAATTCTTCACAGAGAGAGTGGTGAGGCACTGGAACAGGTTGCCCAGAGAAGCTGTGGATGCCCCATCCTTGGAAGTGTTCAAGGCCAGGCTGGATGAGGCTTGGAGCAACCTGGTCCAGTGGAAGGTGTCCCTGCCCATGGGATGGGGGGGTGAAACTAGATGATCTTTAAGGTCCCTTCCAGCCTAAACCATTCTATGATTCATTCATAACCTAGAATTTTCCCAGGAAATGTAACATCTGTTCCGGTTGTTCCAGAAAGTCTTGGCTTCAAGCCTTGTACTTCAGGTGGGTTGGGGGAAGCTTGGGATATGCAGTCCTGTGTTTGCTTCTACCATGTCAGAGATTGTAAGACTTATCTTCCACCAGAGGTGCAGTAGATTTTGTAGGGTTCGGGTTCTTTCCGACTGACAAGTAATTTCCATTGTTTCTATTAACACTCTATTCCATTGCTTGTTCAGGCAGGCCTCATGACTGTAAGATTATGCTTTCACCTTTTTCAGTTTTTTTAAAAATTGCCCAGTTTGGTGAAGTGTGGCTGAAGTTGTTGAGTGCCATTAATAGCTTTTAAGCATTAGCCTTTTTTCGTAACACATCCAGTGTCCCCTCGGGTAGTTGGCTGCATGAATAAGTGCTCAAATGAGAAAGATCAGTTGAGTTTTGAAGGGTTTTCTGTACCAGAAGCAAGAGAATAGGACAAAAGGCTGTTACCAGTACTTACCATTAGTGGCCACAAATAGTGTTTGTGCAACTTTTATGATTTGAGAAGACCTCTCAACCAATCAGCAGTACACTGGCTTTGCTTAGAACCTGGCTTTTAACAGACAAAATAGCTCCTCCTTCTTTTGAGGCATAATGGTAGTTCACTGAGCTTTAAGTGTTAGCCATAGAGGTTCTGCTATCCTCCTGACCTCCGAGTATTGTTCTGTGTAAATACCCAGGCTGATTCGTACAAAGGGTGTATTTAGCAAAGCCAGTAACTTCCTGCCACTGATACCATTGCCTTATTTTGGAACCACATCAGTCAATAATTGTTGCACAGACTGTTTCTAAAGAATCTGTTCTGTTCCAGAGACCCCTTTAGCAGTCCTTCCTACTGAGCGATCTTTACCTGTTGCACTTCAGGTAATTTCTAAAATGGTTGTTCTTACTGTGTTGCTAACACCTTGTGCAAGGTAAATAAGTCATTGCTTGGTGCCCACACCAAGATGTTCTTTCCCAGAGTTTTCCTAGTACTGTGAATGTTCTCCACTGTACGTCAGTGGTTCGTTTAGAATTGCCGCCAGAAGGCTGATACTCCACTGGTAACACCCAGTCTTCCTCTCATCTGGAAGAGAGCTATTGTGCAGTTCATTTGCCTGTTTAATCATTCCTAGGTCAGACCTCCTTTAGCCTTACTGTAGGAGATTTTTCCCTTCGGTACAGTTAGATGCACAAAAAGTGGATCCAAGTGAGTTTGAGCTTGGTCTCTGCTCTGACGTTAGCTCTCTCCTTTCCCACATGCCCTTTTCTCTGTCTTCATGTGGCAGCCCTACCACTTAGAGCTTGCTGATGTGCAGGTCTCGTCAGCTAAGTTCCTTATTTCTGCCTTTTCCAGGGGTGTTGAGATTTGCACACTAAATTCCACTGTTTATGGAGCAGCACCCTTATTTAATTAAAAGAGGGAATTGATAGAAAAAAATACTATAACTGGGAGTTGAAATAAAAATACCTTGTGTTGTGTTCTTTTAGTATATAAAACTTCTGAAGTTTAAAGCAATTGTATCTTACTCACACAGGTATGTTCCTTCTGGATGAGTGTTGTCATTCATAGTCTTGATTTATTTTCAACGTTTTTCTCAAATAGCACAAAAAAAATGTGTGTAAGGTTTACATACATACATGTAAAAATCTGATCTAAAAATTCCTTTTCCCAACTCAGTTACCGAAGGAAGAAGATAAGCATGTAGTAAATCTGAGAAAATAAATAACAAGGAACTACTTTGTTCACTAAGTTGGTGTGTTTTTTTCCCATTCAGATACCTCAAGAGGCATGTGCATCTCCCCAGTCTCAGTCTCTGCTGCAGTGAGTATAGTACATCACACAGGAATTCCGATCAGGCTTACTGTGATCAAACAATTCTGTTAGACCTCCATTGGTGTGTTATTTTATTCTCAGTGTTCTCTGTGTTCTGTTGTGAAGCAGTTTTATTGTTTGTTTAGTGAAGGTTCTGTATGCCAGAGGTAATTTTGTGTCCAAGTCAACTGTATCTGTATTTGGTTTTATTGATGATATTTCCTTTAATGGTATAAGGGCATACCTTATTTTACGTACTCTAAGTACGGAATGAAGTAATAAAAAATAGAAAGGGCCATTCTTTCACTCAGAGAATGGATGTAGCTCCACTTTGGAAATCTGAAAGTCTTAGTTGCTGCATGTGCTTTTAAAGAGAAGTGTGCCTCTAAAATAACTGCAGTTGTTTCCATAAATAATTTTAAGCACAAAACTGGGTAAATAAACTCTTAAGTACTGTAGAAATTTCCTTAAGCTGAGCAGATTACAATTCTTTCTGCATAACAACTTTTTCTATATTATCTCGTTCTAGGGGTTGGATAAACTGTTCACCACTTCCTGAAAATATTTCTGAGCCCAGTTTTTCACTAAATGCTGCAGTAGAGAGACACCAAAATAATTCCTTAGGTATGTTATATTTTGTACAAAAGTGAAAGTTGCTTTAGTTGTGGCAAAATCGTTTGAGAAGCTGAAGATGAGTATCAACGTAGGTTTATTTAGATTCTGACTATCATAGAATCACAGAATCATTGGATGGTTTGGGTTGGATGGGACCTTAAAGATCATCTAGTTCCACCGCCATGGGCAAGGACAGCTTCCACTAGACCAGGTTGCTCAAAGCCTTGAAAATAGCCAGGGATGGGACATCCACCACTTCTCTGGGCAGTGGTGGGAGACGTGGTCTTTAAAACAGTTGTTTAGTTTTCATAGTTGTCTTAAACTACAAGTTATGTTTTTGCAAGTGTTCTGTTAGGATTGTTTGAAGAAATAACTTTTTTCCCAAGCCAGTGGTGTATTTCCACCTTAAAATTATTTCACTGCTGTGGAATTTTCTGATAAAAGTTACAGGCCACATAGCACTCCCGTGCCATATGGATGTGTAACGTAAGCATGGATCTAACTGTCATTGAGGGTTCCTGTGCGCTTCTCCCTAACATATCCAAGAATCACAGACCCCTGTAAGGGATGAGAAACAAAAATGGTCATTCCCCAGCTCTGTCTGTTGCCTGCTGCTGCTTCAGTTATCGTTCTGTTCCTCTGTGCTCCCAGCAGTGTAGGACTGCCCCATCTGTTCTGCTGTCTCTGAGCTAATTGTTGCCAATCCGACATAAAACCATTCACTTTCTGATTAGGAAATTCCTGGGGAGTCACATGAATGTCAGAACACAGTGATGGGAGCAGGAGGGTGGAACCAGCCCTTTTCAGGGGCAGTAAATTGTTGGATTGTTTTAGCTGTGTTGTCTAATTGCATAGTAATTATAGCGGGCATGAGATAGGGCTCATCCTGTGGAATGGGCAGCAGTTCCATCTGCTGATAGTCTTTGGAAACACAGGCCTCCAAACCACGGTGAAGAAATGTAACAAAATAGTCCTAACTAGAAACGTTATTGTGAATTCCGCTTAGGGAACATGACTGTAGTAATTTTTAAGAATGTTGGAAACTTTAGCTTTAATTGGGAAGTGGGGCCATTTTATTAGAGATGGTGAGAACTTTCAGAAGTGGAATTCAGTGATAGTACAACTGAAATATTTGTTTACTCTCCTAAATATAGATATCGCATCGAATGGATTTCAGAAGCGTTCAGAAGAAAAGGTTAGTCTATTTTTACAGCTGAATGTATATAAAATATAATTTAATTAAATTAGCATTAGAGAATGGTTTACTAAAAAGACCTGGTTCTTCCATTTTAAAAAGCAGGCACATTGACGTTGAAACTGACATTGAGTATATTAGGTGAAAACCATTTAAGAGCTAACTTTTACTTTCTGCTTTCTGGGTAGGAACTGCAGTTATTAAGCTTGCAGGGTGCAAGGGTAGTATAACTGTGATGATGAAGTAGGAAAGACGTCACCATGACACAGAATCTGCAAGGGCTGTTATTTAAGCTAAAGTGGTGAAGCTTTTTAGCTTAAAACATGTTTCCCACCAATTAAAATTACAGGAGAGGCATTAGGAAGGTCTTTTGAGGAGGAACAGACTATCTGTATCTTTCTGTTTGGGAGTAATGAATTACTTATGGCCAAACATACATAGTACCAGTCTCTTGATATCATCTTACAACCACCCAATCCAGAAATATCTTGAGCAACAGTTGAAGGTTCTGCAACCACTGACATAAACATCCAAACATCCCATGGTCAAATGTTCCCTTGATTCCTCTCCACTTTACCTCCTCCCTTTTTTTCTTCTTGCACTCCCTCCATTCTTGATTTGCAGTCAGTGTAAGCCCAAGCAGCAGTGAAGGACCTGAGCAGATTCCTCTCCAGTTAGCAGGGGAAGTGCCAGCAGCAGTTCATGAAGGGGTTCTTGGCCTTTGCCTCTGTATGTCTGTCTGTCTGTTATCATCTGCAACCGCGATGTTACTTGTGTATGCTCAGCTACCTCTGCCTTCTTACCTCCTTCTGCTGCCCCTCTGAGGCACCATGCCCTCTTTGTGCTTTCTGATGCCTAGTCTCAGTTCATCCCTGACTTTGCTTTCAGGTCTATGTAAGCTGGACAGAGAAACTGCCACTGAAATTTGCTCTCTTGCTGTTTCTGCAGCAAAAAGTAACTGCTGTTACCAGCTCCTGTTGCAATGTCATGGACATTGTTTTGAGAATTTCCGCAGCACTAGTGACATCAGGGGTCCTAAAGAAATGAGAGGATCTTACTGGGTACATGTAGTGCTTGCTGCCATCTGCAGCTTCTTGGGAAGCTCTTACAGAGGATACCAGTTCCACTGTTTCTTAAGAGGTTAACTTGCAGGGGATACCAGTTCCAGTATTTCTTCTCTGACACTCCCGTGGGGAGCAATTTACAGCAATATGCAGTGCAATAATCTTCTGAAACAACCCGCTTAATGCACAGATCATAGCTTTATGACTGTTCCATCTAGTGCATAGATTTGTACCTATAAATAAAAAGTTAGAATTCTGTATAAATCAATTTTATTTTCCTATTTTTCAAGGAGCCTGATTAAGGTTAATGTTTGGGAAAAAACAGTACTTCCTAGAATTCACCAAAACCAAATTTGAGATCGGTATGGCAAATGGTTCATGCCTTGTAGCAAATACAATTGATTACATGGTCAAGTATCCCAACAAACGCAAAAAATTAAATCCCCATGGCTATTCCTTTTTTTTTTAGAGTATACAACTACGGATATACAAATATAATGCCAAGTTTATGAAATTAAACATTCTCATTGTGCAGAATTAGTTAAATAGAACAAAATCAAAATGCATTGAAACAAAGGTTATCTGTGATCAATAAATAGAATCTGGAGAATAAGCAGATTGAGAATATCCCCAGAGAGGATATTTTAGGAGCCTGGAGTAAAAAGGTTGGAAATACACACTGTGGTGAATTAAACTTTTTGCATGTTGGCTGATGCTGGCACTGACAAGATGTGAGTGCAGCAGGAAGACCTCTTGTGAGAACGTTGATTAAAGGATTGGTGCATCTGATTCTGTAAGGCCTTTGACATGGTCCCCCACAACATCCTTTTCTCTAAATTGGAAAGATACGGATTTGATGTATGAACTGTTGGGTGGATGAGGAATTGGTTGGATGCTCAATGGCACATTGTCCATATGGAGATCAGTGGTGAGTGGTGTCTCTTGGGATCTCTGCTGAGACCAGTACAGGTTAATATCTTCATCGATGATATAGTGGGATGGAGTGCACCCTCAGCAGGTTTGCAGGTGACACCAAGCTGGGTGGTGCAGTTGACATGCTGGAGGGGAGGGATGGGATGCCATCTAGAGGGACCTGGACAAGCTTGAGAAGTGGGCCCTTGTGAACCTCATGAGGTTCAACAGGGCCAAGTTCAAGGGCCTGCATATGGATCAGGGCAATCCCTGGTATCAGTAGAGGCTGGGGGATGAAGCGATTGAGAGCAGCCCTGCTGAGAAGGACTTTGGAATACTGATGGATGAAAAGATGGACGTGAGCTGTCAGTGCGTACTTGCAGCCCAGGAAATCAGCTGTATCCTGGACTGCATCAGAAGCAGCGTGGCCAGCAGGTTGAGAGAGATGATTCTCCCCCTCTACTTTACTCCGGTGAGACCCCACCTGGAGTGCTGCATCCAGCTCTGGGAACCCCAGCACAGGAAGATATGGACCTGTTGGCAGTCCAGAGGCGGGTCACAAAGATCATCAGAGGCCTGGATCACATCTCCTGTGAGGACAGGCTGAGAGAGTTGGGGTTGTTCAGTCTGGAGGAGGGAATGCTCCGGTGAGACTTTATTGCAGCCTTTCAGTACTTAAAGGGGGCTATGGGACAAACTTTTTAGCAGGGCCTGTTGCAACAGGACAAAGGGTATTGCTTTTAAACTAAAAGAAGGTAGATTCATACTACATGTAAGAAATATATTTTTTATAATGAGGGTGATGAAACTCTGGAACAGGTTGCCCAGCAAGGGTGTAGATAGCCCATCCCTGGAAATGTTCAAGGTCAGGCTGGACAGTGCTCTGAGCAACCTGATGTAGTTGAAGTGTACCTGCTCACTGCAGGGGAGTTGAACTAGGTGACCTTTGAAGGTCCATTCCAACTCTAACTATTTTGTGATTCTATGATCTTTCGTGTGAGGACAGGCTGAGAAAGCTAGGACTGTTCAACCTTGAACCTGGAGAAGAGAAGGCTCAGGGGGATCTTACCAATATGTATGAACACCTGACAGGAAGGAATGAAGATGAGGGAACCCAACTTCTCAGTAGTGCTCACTGATAGAACAAGAGGCAATGGACGCAAATTAAAAAAAAAAATCCCATCTGAACACAAAAACACACTTTTGAACTGTGAGCGTTGTCAGACACTGAAACAGGTTCCCCAGAGCTGTTGTACATTCTACACCTGTGGAGATACCCAGAACTTGAGTGGACATGGTCTTGGGCAACTTGCTGCAGCTGACAGCTTGCTTGAGCAGCCAGCCAGGTCAGAGTAGATGATCTCAAGACGTCCCTTCCAACCTCAACTGTTCTGTGATTCTCTGTGCATCTCTTATGTCCTAGTGTATTGCAGTAATCTTCAGCTCAGTGTTCTCTCAAAAGCTGGTAATGTTGATCCTTCTGAAGCCTTAACTCTTTTATAGGGCTTCTCTTACATGTATGTATTGAAAGGCTGAACTTCTCTGCAGTTGTTTGGCTCAAAGCTTGCAGGTACAGGAATACTCCACCCTCATTATTTATGCTTCAGTATTTGTCCAGTTTTATCTTGTAACATTTGCAAGACACAGTCTGTGACACCAAATAGCCACTGATTTCTCAATAACTTTTTCATTGTTTTCAAACACATGGAAAAAAAAAATCCTGGCAAGTCAAGATGCACCAAGGTGATGTGAATGCAGTGCCACGTGCTGGAACTGACAGGCCAGATTTAAGCTTGCTCATGTAGTCTACGGGGAGAGGTAGACACCTAAGGCTTGGCTAAGCCTGGCTTGCTCACTGGCCTTGGGCACGGTGAGTTTATTAACACACGTTTTTTCTATACACGGTCAGGTAGGTCGGTTTATTAGATGAGACCTCTGCTTGACTCCCCTGTCCACCTGCTTCCTCTGGTGTGAGGTTCTGAATCAGCTGAGGCTGCATTTGACTGTGGCCATGCTCGGCTGTCACCCAGTGTGTGCTTGCTGGGTAAGATGGGGAGACAAGAGATTCTGGGCTGATAATAGAAGGTCAGCAGGATTTGTGCCTGGGTTAAGGAGCATCTTGATTGGATTTGTACTGGGAATAATTTTGACATGAATATAATGGAGTTTAAAACAAGGCTTTTGAAATCTCACAGATACCTTGAGATGGTTGGCATTCCAACCCCCAAAAGAGTTAACAGCCTTATGCCAAAGATCTTTTTCTCTTTGGCATTCTTACATAGGACCCCCTTTTTAAAAAGCGTTGCTTGAAGCATAGCTTTTCTGGTGAAGAATGGACCTGAGCCTGCATTTACCACGATGTTGGTATTTTACTTCTGAACTACTGACTGAGGAGGAATCCTGCTCCTCCTTTGAGTAAAAGGTGTGTGTATTCAGACAGTATTTACCAGACTGGGGTCCACGGGAGAGAGAACTCCCTGGTTTGGCTCAGTTCCCAGCTGGCTCAACCTTGCCCCTTCAGCAGCTCCTCTGTTCCTTTTCAACAGAAGATACAGAGACTATAGGCACTGGGGCTTTAAGTGTCTTTATGGGTAAGTGGCAGCTGAGGATGAGTTTTAGGGAGGGAAAGTTTTGGCTTTTATTATGTTCTGCAGATTTTAATTACATGTAGAACAAGTACCACAGAAATGAATGCTAAAGAAATTCAGGCACCTCTAGTTGGATGGGTGTTTTGTGAACACCAGTCACATTTCAATGTTGGATTTTGGTTGTCGCTTGGGTTTTTAGGATCTTGCAAAATTAATCATTTATGCCTGTGTGATGCTTCTCCATTAATATAAACGGAATTTTCACCTGCCCTTCAGCAAATGCACCAAGCCTTTTTCTTAGGAGATTTGTAATATGCATACATGTTGTTTATACCACAGTTCTTCAAGTAGAGAAAGTTATGCTAGTGGGGTTTTTTTCCCCAACTGTTTAAAGTCTGCACAAGTTAGAGAAGTGGTCTAGAAAGAAACTGTGATTCAATGCAGCAAAGTAAAAGGTCGTATTTTAAAAGGAACACTTAGCTGCACAGGTAGAAGATAGGAACCAGCAGGCTGGGGAATAATTTCTTAACAGGGTCAGGGATCTATAATAGCTTACAAACTGAATGTGAGTCAGTGCCATCGGAGCTCTGCCCTTTCTGTCTTATTGTGTGTGAGCTTTGTCAAAATTGTGTTACCAGTGGTTAAAGGGTTCTTGCACTGCCCAGTATTGCCACTTGCCGGCAGCAAGAGTCTAAAAACGTATTGAAAGAGATTCTCTTAAGATCCAGTATTACTAAGCAACAGCACTATGATAGGCAAATGTTATATAGAAAAAGTATTTTAGGTCTGCTGAAGCATCTGATTTTTCTCCTGCACAAGCATTTGAAACAGAAATAGGAAGAAAATGAAAAAGCTATTAATTGGTAATAAAAATGGGTGCAACTGTTGCAAGCACCTCAAAGTGATTAGGAAAAGCCCCAGTAGTAGTGTTACTTTTTCCAAGAACAATTACAATTTTGTGATTCTCTACTCAGTGTGGAAACTCAAACGTGCAGATTCTATAAAGGTTTAAAACTGAAGGAGGTTCAAAACCACCTGTGGTTTTTGAACAGGCTGCTCCATTCCTGTGTGGGATCCATATAAAGACATAATCAAACCTCATATGTTGTGTATGTCTAACTATGGGGTTTTTTACTATTTTGATTGTATTCACTGTCATTATCTCTGGGTGACAGAAATTTTAATGCCTTTCTTTTATAGCCCTTTAACACCCTCAGGTCATTGGCAAAGGTGCAATATCTTTGACTTTATAACAGATTTAGTCTCTCTTACTCTTGATCTTCTCTGCTAGGAAATTCAACAGCTGAAGTGCCCTACTTTTGAAACTGAGACCTCAATCTAACTCTTGTCAAGAAATTATATGAGTTTTTAGGGAAGTCTTGAAGTTTATGCAAAAATTTCCAATTAAAAACATATATATATGGATGACTTCTAAAGTGAATATAAATTACGTGCTTTTTAGAAAGAGTTGTCCCATTCCTTTTTGTAAACTTTTTTTTTTTAATGTTTAGATTTCACAGAAATTAGGTATTATAGACCTCTCTCCAGAAATAAGTCTCTGTCAGATGTCCTTCTGGAGGATATAATAACAAACACCACAGGATATATTTCTGCATGTTTTAGATGATTTCCAGAGAACCCACATGACCATTATTGACACAGAAAACAGAGTAAAATAACATTCCCATAATAATGATACACATCTTTCACTGACATCCGCAGGGAAGATTTTCATGGTAACATTCATTGAACAGAATATAGAGACTGGTGAAGTTGAAATCAGTGATTTGTTGAGATTCCTCACTGATTCCGAAAGTTTGAAAATTGTAAACCTGACAATTTAGAGTGTCAGGGTCATGCCTTTTCCATTGATCTGTCAGCAGATGAGAGCAGTGATGCTGTGTCAGTACAGTTTGTGACAGCTCTGAATGCCTTGTCAGGATCTGTAGTACAACCTGTCACTCCTGTAGTGCCAGATGAGACACAACACCAAAGGAGAACAGTTAAATTCAGAACACAGTATTCCCCAGCTAGATGATGACTGTACACAAATAACAAACATGATTGAGCCTCAACTTGCTATAATTCAGGTGTAAGAAATAAAATCCTTAACAGGATCTAACTTGCAGGGGACAGCAAATAAGCAAGTATATACACGGTTTAATTAGTATTTGAAAAGTTGTTATAATAAAATATTTTATGGAATAGCCAAATTGCTTGGAGATGTGAATCTTAGTAAAGAATAAACTGGCATCGATAATTTACATGCTTAGTACATGTCAATTGTTTTTGTTTTAAAAGTCCAGTAGTATTTTTATGTTTTGATATATCCGTGTTATGAAAACAGCTGAGCTTGCTAGGAAGGGAAATCCAGGTAAAGTTAATTCAGTGACTGATGTGGTGTTGTGGTTTAGCCTTGGCTGGCAATAAAAATACCATGTAACCACTTGCATACTTCCCCCCCTCCTCCTCCAGCGGAGGGGGAGAATTGGAGGGAAATGACAAGGAAGCTCATAAAATTGAGATAAGAACTATTTACTAATTGAATATAAATGAATAACATATATATAAATACATAACAATACTACTACTAATAAGTAATTAAAATACTAGAAGATAAAACGTATGATATAGTTGCTCACCACCTGCCAACTGATGCACAACTAGGTCCTGAGTAGTGAGAGTCAGAGCCAGAGAGCCTGAGACCCACAGCCTGAGGGTGATCGCAGCAGAGTCTGAGCAACAGAACTCTGTTCTCTCCACAGTGTTATGTCCTGTGCTGTAGACGTGGTCATTTGGATTCTTCAATAGAAATGCAAAAATCTGGAGAAGATTGTGAAGGGAAAGAAATGCTATATTCTTCCTGTTTAGGTTATAATTTTTATGGAAAGAGAAGGACACATTGGAGATGTTTGTTTATGCTACAGAGTGTAGTAGACATCCCTTGCAAACCTGTAATCAGGTTCTCTGCTGTCTTTGAATAATCTGGAGCTGTGAATCAATGATCAGACACATATAACTAGCTATTTAAGGTGGTTTTACCTCCATTTTGCTTACCCACAATGGCATAAGGCATCCAAAGCTATGTTAATTCCATCTTCTGCTGGTAATATTATATGAATACTATCTCACTATCTTGTATCTCAGTACACAGTAAAATGTGCCACAAAGGTAGCTGATTTCAAGGTGCCAAAAGATCTCTAGGCTAATTGTCTCATAACCATAGCAACTTACCAAAGCTCCTTCAGTGAAGTGATTTCTGAGATTTGTACCTGTGTGAAGCTTAATGTGTAGATTTACTCAATATTGCAGTTAAGATTGTTGGAGCAGGGTCCTGTGGGAATGGGGATCTATAACCTCTTGTCAATTAATAATTGATTTTAGCTTTTTTTGTGCCTTCTTCTGATATCCTTGAAGGCAGAAAGTAGGGAGGCAATTTAATGAGGGAAAAATCCCAGTTAATCTTTTGGCAGCTCTTGAATTCTAACAGTATATTGTTCACTTCAATGTTTTTTTAATTTTTGTTTCTTCAGAGTATCCTTGTTATAGTGAAACAAGTACCCCCAAGAAGAGTGACTGTACTGTCCTGTAGATGCAATCAGGATGCTGGATAGCCGATTTATTTTAATACATGGTCTCTTGTAAAGCAAATGGCCTTTTTTTTCTCTTTGAAATGTTTCTTTCTTCTCTAACCTCCTCCGACAGCAGATATGGTGCCATGGAAAGTACTGCACTGATAGTTTTGTCAACTGAAATATTTGGTTTTCCCTGACTGCCACATCTCTTCACCTGCAGAGACCACTTGTAGCAATGCAGTTTTCCTGTTCAATAGCCTCTGTGCTGAATATGTCAATTAAAAAAATTAATCAGCAAATTCTCCATTTCCATCTGTGTCCCAAGAAAGGACTAACAAGTTCTCCCACATCCCTGTGAAAGAATTTGTATGCATGTGTGTTGAGGGTGTGTCCTAAGAGCTTTCAGTATTACTCAGGTGTGTAATAAGCTGATGAGTACCCAGGTTTCAGTAGCTTGAATAATAAGCAGCACATCACACTCACTTGAGTAAAACAAGTGAATAATCTCAAGTAACTCAAATTATCTGCCATGTGATGACCTATCTTTAGGGTGGGTTTCTGTCCCTTACTGTTAGAAGTAAGCCTCTGGCATACACCAATCATTTAGGTTCCCTTTGCACAATTTAGGACCAGGTGAATCACCATAATCTCTAAAAAGAGCTCTTCCTCTCCACCAGTGGTAGGAGTAATGGGGATGCCTAGTGTTGTCTAGTTGCCTGGCTTTTAGTAGCCTGGAGGTAAGTGAACCGTATCTGTAGCAGCTGTTGTTCAGGGGTGTTACATCTTTAGAAATAACTTAGCTGGGAGTTACTGAACCTCAGATGAAACATGGTTCTTGATCTTAGGCACATTTCTAGGCTTGTGCAAGAGTGAGGTTAAGATTGGCTAGCTTAACACATTTTAAACATCACATGCTCGTGTCCATAGGAAGCTGAAATGAATATGTTAAGTCATTTCATATTTCCAACCAAAGAGCTTCCAGGTAGTAACAACTCCTGTTCACCATCAGCCAGCCTGTATTTATTATTTAAGTTGTGATTCTGAGTATCCTAATGCCCTTGGCTAATTCTGCTAGGGGCACATGATGTGACATACTACTTTAGGAGTGCCTCTCCTATGGCAACCTCTGTCTCTCCTATCTGTAGAATTCCAGTTATTCACTTAAGCAACCCCTGCACTGTCTGTGAGCACGCATAATTTACAAGACAGTGTTCTTGGAGCTCTTTATATACACAGCCCTTGTTTTAACTGCATGCTTACTAGTTGTTTGTAATACTTCTTTTTTGTCACAGCTTGTGGGTGATCAGCAGGGAGAGAAAGAAGTAATTTCAGATTGCTGGGATGCCATCTCTAGTGAAACCTCACTGCATAGAGCTGTTTCTCATCAAGATACAGACCTTGTACATAGCATAATAAAAGCTGGTGGAAACGCAGATGTTCAGGATTATGCTGGTAAGACGCAATTGTATTAAACTACTGTTTTCAAAACAAGTCTCTACCTATAACTAATAAAAGTGCCTATTTTGAGTTTGTGCAGTGGACAAGACTGTAGATTTGTGACTAGTCAGTAGATTATTACATTTTTGTTGGTTTAACTTCATAGGTGTCCATGAGAAAACATAGACCTATGTGTAAAAGTATGTTAAAAGAGAAAATTCTGTGGAAAAAGTAAGCACTTAACAATTATAAAGTGATGCAATTAAGTTTACTTAACCTTAATTCAACCATCCTGTGGATGCTTGCCACAAAAGCGTCCCGTAATTAAATAATCCATGTAATGTTGTTTTTTGGGGGTTTTTTTAATCCATTTCAGTGGCCAATTTGAGATTTAGATTTTCCAGTTTAATTTTTCAGGGACTGTTTTTGCCCCTCTCATCTTAAATGAAGCTGTAGCTTCATAATTTAGCAATGCTTTAGTTTTGTAGATTTGTAAGTACTTGGTATTTTGCATTTTTACTTCATCTGGGGCACAAAAAAAGCAAATAGTCACCAGCTGTGAATGTTTTGATTGAAGCAATTCACCTTATTCAGCTTCATGTGTGATAACCTGTGTCAGATACTCTGTGCCACACCCTAAATCATCAATTGGTGTTGTCAGATGCAAGACTGTTGTTCATTATTCTGCAGTTCCTTGTTTCATCCATTAGGCTTTGATAAACTTCCAAAACAAAATTGAAAATGGTTTCACAGACAGCTGGATCATTTGGTAGAAAACTTTTATTAATTCTTAGAGCATTTCCATCCTGTTGTGGGGCTAGGATTTCACAACTGTTCTGTGGGAACAACAAAGGTGTGTTCTGCAGATAAAGGCTCTTGCATAATGCAGGCATATGACAGACCAAAATTAAGGTGGAAATTCTCTGTCTTCTGGAATACACTGAGAGATAGACTGTGTCAGCAGCAATTTTCAGACTTTTCCAGCACAGGAGTCTGACATTTGAGCTAACACAGTGACACGAAACGTGTGTTAACTTGTGCTGGAGGTAGATGAGAAAATATTTTATTGGTGGGTTTCAAAGCCACCTGCTGACAACAGAGAAACAGCGATAGTGTGGGTTCAGCTGCGGCATCGGTGGGCAGGTGTCCACTGCTTCCTCTTTCTGCCTTTGCATGTTTTGCCAGGCCACTGTGACTTCATCCCCCAGACTCTGGCTGCTATTTTTTGGTGCAAAAGAAGCACAAATGCACAAAATGTGTTTGAGTTGACCTTCTTGAAGAGATGATAGGCTGACCTGGTTATAATTCTTTGATTTTAATGAAGGAGGTGTAATCAGAAAGAAGTAAAGTTGCCAGACCTGTGTCACTTTGAAATGTGCTTTTGTCTTACTTTCTTTAGGTATCATTGTTCTGATGGTTATATTCTGCCTCTATGCCTTTTCTCTTCCTTTAAAGCTCTCCACCAGTGACCACCTGTATCTTAGCCCAGTATTTTTCCTTCTTCCTGTGCGTCAGTGTTCTGCTTCCAGTATCTTACTGAGTTTTTGGGTTCTTTTCCTCTTATTTCCCGGACATCAGCATATAAGATATGGACAGGATGTGGGAGAGATCCTGTCTGGGCTCTCAGTTTGAGTCTCGATTCACAGTGCCTTGAGGGAGCTGAAAAACAGTTGCCATGAAGCTTGTGTTTCTTCTTGGTCTGGAGCATCCACAGGATCCTTGGAGAATCATGTTGCTAAACTCTAGTGTTTATCAATTGAAGGTCCAATTTATCAGAGGCTTAGCAGTTTATTAGATAAAGGGAGAAATAGGTACCTTCTGCCAAGTGAACCTTTTTTATCCCC
Organism: Eurypyga helias; assembly: GCF_000690775.1. Taxonomy (NCBI): domain Eukaryota; kingdom Metazoa; phylum Chordata; class Aves; order Eurypygiformes; family Eurypygidae; genus Eurypyga; species Eurypyga helias. Next base: position 46,109 of record NW_010239115.1, on the reverse strand, counting down.
CACCTAACAGGTTTCAAGCTTTTGCTCCAGAATATGGAGTTTAAAAGTTTCTTAAGGAAATAGGCTCTCTGCCGACTTGTATCAATGATAATGTTAAAAAACATTCATCTTGAAGCACTGTCGACATTAGGCAATGTAGTTAAAACTTAGCTGAGTTTCAAGCATTCAGGAACAAAGTGTAATAGCACAAAATTTTGGGACAACCTGATGCAACATCCTGTGCCCATAATAAACCCAATTCTGTAGAAAGACAGAACATATTGGGTTAGGTGATGTATAAGAGAGCCTTGAGAGTTTCTCTTTCCAATGAAATTATGTTAATTTTGCTTAATGAGAGCAGAACAGTCTTAATAAGGCTAATTCACATTTTAAATCACATGTTTAGTATGTGAATTAGGCCGAGACAACCTTATGATAATGGGAGCTGGTTAAATAGTATGGGTGTCCATCAAAATGATCTTCTGGAGGGAATGCTGGTTTGAGAGCTGGAAGATGGGAAGATCATCTTGTCTTTTTCCCCTACTTTCCTTTTTTCTGACAAAAACCTGTCACATAACGAATGTTTAAGGAGCTCATGCAAGGCTATGCTAAACCCGGTTCAAAGATTGACATTCCATCTTTTATTTTTCCTCAACACTTCCTTCATGGAGCATAATTACTCTGTGGGTCATGAAGCTTATATCTTGGTTTATTCCATATAGCTGGTAATGGATATGGAATTTCAGTAAGGATTTTTCATTGCTTTCTTTGGAAGCTTGAACCATTCTTGGATAGTCTTAAAAAAACTTCTTGTTTTGTAATAAAGACTCTAGACCTTGTTTTTTTGTCCCTTCTTTCTTACTTAGTCTTGGCTATGTAAGTAAGAAAGTGCCACGAAAAATTGTCATGTTCTTAAGATAGAATACACATATTATTTGAGGAGAAATTACTAAGGATGTGAGCAGGATAATTTTTATTCTTTTCTTTCATAACAGAACTATCAAATCTAAAAACTAATATTGTTACAGCAGCACCTGGTTCTTCCGTAAGTGCAATTTTTGACAAAAGAATGATATCTCTCAACCCTTGTGACTTTTTCATAAGTATTTCTTCATCCAGCTTATTGTAAAATGCATCAGTTTTTACCTTTTCAGTATACTCTCTAAAATATTTATCAAATAAACAACCCAAAACTAGCATAAATTTTTTTAAATTTATTTCACCCAAACTATGAAATACAGGTTTTTCTTTTTTGTAGGCTGGTCTGCACTACATACTGCAAGTCCAGAAGGCATTTATGGGATAGCAAATGAGCTATTGAAGGCAGGAGCTGATGTCAATGCTAGAGCAGATGAACAAATAACACCGTTGCAAGATGCAGTTAAAGAAGGCCATTATGAGGTATATTCCAAATTGAACACAAGTTGTGGTTAGGAATAGAAATAATTGTTGTTGGGTCCAGAAGGTCACATAATCTTTTTACTTGTGACTGGTCTTTTCAGATTATGGGTAAATTCAGTCCTTGCAAGTATTTTCTGCCCAATTTCTGTTCAAACCACTCCATTCCATTCCAAGCAGAAATTAATTGTTTTTCTAACTGTTTGGGACAATGGCTGAAATACTGAGGAATGGATTGCTATTGTTTAATACCACTTGTTTTCCTTCTTTTATAATCAGAATAATTTGACTGCAGAATAGTTTGTGACCTAAGTAGTCTTCTGGAGTTTTAATGACTTTTTTCTTCATGATTTAGTAAACATGCATGTATGTTGTGCAGCCGCAGCTGCATTTGTGTATTAACACGTAGCATGGAGAGTTAATGAAGACATGGCTTCATATTTTATGTGGTCTTAACAGAAAGTCAGCATGAATTAATTCCAGTTTTTGTTGCCAAATGCTGTGGTTTCGTAAGCCTGTGTCTAAACTGTGTATCTTCCTTAAGTCTGACAGTTGCCTCCACCCATCTGTTTGTGCATATTTCTAGGGTGGCCCAGATTTATGTAGGAGTTCTGCTTGGCCCTTTTACCTGCTTGCTGTTTCTTTGCAAAGAGGACGGCTGGACTCGTTAACAATTTTCTCTGAGACTCAAGAGCCCCAGGCTTGGTTTTTGACTTGTGGATCACAGACTCTTGTGGGTTTGTGAAGTATTTCTGAGTTCTCTGAAAGTTCCTAAGACGCCATGTCCCTGGTTATGCCTGAAGGACTCTTTATCTTCACAAGTAATACCTAGGCATCAGTAACTTGAACAATACTGGAAGAACACTGATCTTAGTTAGGTCACATGGGGCATACCAACATCGTTGAGCACAGGGCTGCGTTAGAGTGATATGAACTGGTATATCCCCAGGAAATGGTGCTACACAGTGGCGCTGTACTTACTCAGGAATAGTATAGTTTTACCACTGCAGTGGCCTGTCAGACTCAATTTTTTTTATGCTTCTGACTAGCAACAAAATAGTGATAGTGATTCAGTAATATGACTTCTGGTAACATGGTATTTGGAGCTGTTTCTTTCAAAGCTACCTTCTCTGTGTGAAGTTGTTGTTGTAGACAGGAAACACAGATTTTGAATGGTTTGTGCTGTTCTGCACCCGCAACATGGCAAAATTAATTTCTTATTTCTGGAAAATACTAAGTATATGAAAGACGTTCTAATAGTGCAGTTAAAGGGGAGAGCTTACAAGTGTGAGGTGTAGCTAAAGATCTCACTAAGGAAGAAGAGTTTTCAACATTACTTGTTGAAAAAAAATATCCATAGATTTTGGATGACTCGTGAAGCCTCACAATGTTTTTGCTGTGGATAGAACTCTTTTTTTATTTACTCTGTTGTTAGAGATTGAATGAATTGCTAAAACTTCACTGGTAATTTTCTCAGTAGCAATCTAGTTAGAAGTAATGAGGGACTTAAAACGCATGGGTGAAGGATGTGAGTCAAGCTCAGTCTGAAATAACACATGCTGAAGTAGGAAAGGCAGAGCTAGAAGTAAAACCACACCAGTGCTGGAGTAAGATTGCAGGGTTACCCACAGAAAGGAAATAATCAGATTGTAAATTTCCCCATGTCTTAAGAAAGTATTCTGAAATGGTGGATGAAACATTTTGCTGAGGTGATTTCTTGAATAACAACAGAATCAGACTTTACATTTGTACAGAAATCATAATGTTGGTCAGACCATCTGAATGTTGTACATCTGAAATAGCTGTCAAAGCTTTCCTTGGCAGCCACAGGAGTCACAATAAACACACCTCCCACACAATTTATTTTCTCCTAAAGTAGATATCCTAAGTAGATAAGCTGACTCATCCCCTCAAATCACCTGTTATTTACCACCAATCAAAACCTATGATGGGGATTAATCCTACCTATATTTTCAGAGACTTTGGCTTAATGGTATCAGGTTAATACCTAGAAAGAATTCATTAAAGTGAAAATAATAAGACTATAGGATAATGATGCATCTAGGGAAATGCTTGGGGTATATTAACTAGAATTGAGAGGGATTGTTTGTCATAGGCCTTAGATTTGGTTTTAGTGGCTCATGTTGTTGTGTATGAGAGAGAATCTTGTATGAGGAAGGAGTATGGAAAATACTGTCAGAAAAGAAGCAATACGAAAAACTTACTTTTCTAGGTGGCACAGTTATTACTTCGGCATGGAGCTGATCCTTTATCAAAAAATGAGATGAGAAGGTGTGCATTAGAAGAAGCTTCTGACCCATCTACGAGTAAACTGCTTGAAAGCTATGTAAGGAAATCCAGAAGAGATTCAGTATCAGGTAGGAGAGAATTATTCTGACATTTCTTTAGCACTAAATGGAGAAATTCAGAACATCTGTTGCACTGTATTTCTTTAATTGCTGCTAGTAATTTCATGGGCTTCAGTGTCTGATGCCTGAGTACCAGTGAGCACTCCTTACCCGTCACAGTTGCTGTACATTGGCAAAGAATTAAAAAATAACAATGTCCAGCTTTTTCTTGTGCTGGAGCTACCTTTAAATCTGAAATGAAGATGTGAAGCATAGCAGTTGTTGCCCTCTAAATATAAGATGGGGTATGGCTGGACTTGCTGATGGTTGAAGTATGGTTTAGAGCTAAGGATAAAATTTTGTTTTGAACTGGCATAGAGGCTGAATTTTGAAGGACCCATAAAATAAAAAATGGAGGATCTAGGATTAGATCTGGATCTTAGGGGTTGCCAAGCTTTAACTGCTTATCCTTAACTGCTAGTGTTAGGGCTGGGACAAAGGTAATATTATTGTAGCTAGGGGATCTTCAAGGGGCTGGTAGGTGAACATTTTGGCTAAGGTGAGAGTTGGATCTTGTACAGTCTTAGGAACTGTGTTGAAAAGAAGGTTCAGAAGAAGCTGCTTGTTCATGGGCAGGTACAAAGAAGTGCCACAAGATAAGCCTTGATTATAGTTAGAATTAGGATTATTGGACACCAATGGGTCAGTGTGGGCTGTGGCATGTTTAAGTCTGGAAGGAGGCCCCAGCCCTCACACTATTACTCATTATTGCTTTTTCATGTGGGTGGTTATGAAGCAGCAACATGTAGTCCAAGAGCAGTCAAGAGACTTCAGGGCCTTGGGGCAGTAGGTAAGGCTATCTGGTGCATAGGTATTTTTTTCCTCTATCCTTGCAGTTGCAGGCAGCAACATTGGAAGAAACAGATGGACCCAGTCTATTAATGCATGGCTTCGTGGCTGGTGACACCATCACGGTTTTGGGTTTTTTCGATAATGGAATGGTCTACACAGTACCAGGCCTGCTGGTGTTGGATGGGATTCATCTTTCTCAAAGAGGGAAGAAGGTCTTTCTTCATGAGCTACCAGAGCTTATTGACAGAGCTTTAAACTAGACTTGAAGGGAGAGGAGGTGTGATATCAGACTTGCCAGTGGCAAGTTATGGGATGGCACGCTAAAGTTAGAGACAGAGTGCTAGCGAAGGCACTCAGCCTGTTGCTCTGAGACATGCTGACTACACTGGAGCGCGCTTGAAATCTCATGGAGATGAGCCAGGGGCTCCTGAGGAGCCAATAGTGAAACACCAGTGAAATACCTCAAGGGTATGTTCCTCTAAAGAGGTGACACAGCCAAGGGCCCAGCTGAAGGGCCTCTGCACCAGTGCATACGGCATGGGCAATAAACAGGAGGAGTTGGAAGCCACCATGCTGCTAGAAAGCAATGGCCTAGTTGCCATTACTGAAACGTGGTGGGACAAATCCCATGACTGGAGTGTGCCTGTCGATGGCTACAGGCTGTTCAGAAGGGACAGGTAAGGAAAGAGGGATGCCCTCTACAGCCCTACCTACCTCCAGCATGTGATACTGGAGCTGGTGGTCACCAATGCAATCGAGCTAATTGGTGACATCAAGATTGGAGGCAGCTGGGGCTGGTGGAACTGGTGGAGTTTGCAGTCCTGAGGGATATGGGTCAGGCAAAGAGTAAAGTCAGGACACTGAATTTTAGGAAAGAAAACTTCCGGATGTTCAATGAGAACAAGAAATGAGGGATGTAAGGCAAGAGACCAGCATGGCTGAGTTGAGACCTGTTGATCAAATTAAAGGGCAAGAAGGAAATACACAGGCAGTGGAAGCAGGAACAGGTATCCTGGGAAGAGTACTTGGACGTTGCCTTGTTGCGTAGGGTTGGAGTCAGGATGGCCAAGGTGCGAATGGAGCTGAACTTGGCAAGGGATGCAATGAATAGGAAGAAGGACTTCTGCAGGTATGTCAGCCAGAAAAAGGAGGTTGAAGAAAGCGTGGCCCTCATGTTGAGCAAGCCTGGCAAACTGGTGACAAAAGGTGAGGAGAAGGCAGAGGTACTCCACAACTGTTTTGTTTCAGTATTCACTGGCAGCCTCTCTTTCCAAACCTCTGGGGTGGATGGACCGCAAGCAGGGACTTGGGGAGCAAAGTCCCTCCCACTGTAAGAGAAAAGGTGGTTTATGACCATCTGAGGAACCTGAACACACATAAGTCTTTGGGACCTGAAGAGGTGCATCCTAGAATCCTGAGGGAATTGACTGACGTACTTGCCAAGTCACTCTCCTTGATATTTGAACAGTCACGGCAGTCAGGTGAAGTCCCTGGTAACTGGAAAAAGGGAAAGATTGCACTTATTTTTTGAAAGGGTGGAAAGGAGGACCCTGGGAACTGCCTGTCAGCATGACCCCTGTGCCCAGAAAGATCATGGAGCAGATCCTCCTGGAAGCTGTGCTAAGGCACATGGAGGACAGGGAGGTGATTTGAGACAGCCAGCGTGGCTTCACCAAGGCCAGGTCTTGCCTGACCAACCTACTGGCCTTCTGTGATGGAGTGACTTCATCAGTGGACAAGGGAAGAGCTACTGATGTCATCAATCTGGGCTTCTGTAAGGCCACTGACATGGTCCCCCGAAACATCCTTCCCTGTAAATTGGAGAGATGAAGATTTCATGGGTGGACTGTTCAGTGGGTGAGGAACTGGTTGGATGGCCATATCCAGAGGGTAGTGGTCAATGACTCAATGTCCAGATGGATGTTGGTCACAAGTGGTTTCAATACTTAAAGGGGGCTTATAAGAAAGATGGGGACATACTTTTTTAGCAGGGCCTGTTGCAATGGGACAGAGGGTTTTAAACTACAAGAGAGTAGATTTAGACTAGATATAAGGAAGAAAAATTTTTTAATCTCAGAGTGGTGAAACTCTGGAACAGGTTGCCCAGAGATGTGGTAGATGCTGCTTTCCTGGAAAGGTTTGTCAGTTTGGATAGGGCTCTAAGCAACCTGGTCTAGTTGAAGACATTCCTGCACGTGGCAGGGGGGTTGGACTAGGTGACTTTTAAAGGTCCCTTCTGACCCAAACCATTCTGTGATTCTGTTATTCTGTAAATTGAGACTCAGGGCAGTAGGAGTAGGCAGGAATTACTGACTTCAGATGTGAGTGAAACCAACGTTACAGCTGCTATAGGAGATTGGCCTGACAGGGACTCTGCATTTCAGAGCTCCCATTATTAGAGGTTAGGGCTGAAGCCACCAAAGATCGTCTAGATATTCTGAGCCTTAAAAAGATTGGTAGGCTAAAAAATGTTCAAAATTATGGCTTGGATTAGGATTTGGCTTAATCAGTGCTTAATAGCTTGGCCATTGGGCTTAATGTAAGACTAAAACTGGCAGGATCCAGTAGACTGAGAGTGATCCTAGGGCGAGGGTTAGCATCTGGTATGCAAGACTACCTGAGGTGGCAGAGGAAAACTTGCCATGCTGTGAATTGCCTCTTAAATAAATTCAAGGGTGGTTCCAGCATGGGTTGTTGGGTAAGTCTTAGGGCTGGGGTTGGGGTTCATGTTGCTGTAGAAAATGACAAAAGATGATGAGCTAGATTTTTTTTTTCAATATGGTATGGCTAGTCTCAGTTTAAGAACACATTGGCCAGAAGTAAATGTATATAGTTGCATGGATTAAATAAGTATATTAATATGTAGAGTAAGATCTTGGCAGCTGATACACTCTTTTTATGCCATTTTTGTCAGCACAGAGTGTAGCTGGAAAGCTAAAGCCACCCACCAGCAAGGCTCTCAATTGGTCCTGGTGAATATCCCTGACTATTTTTACATCAACGACTTGGCTTTAGCTATTCCATCCCCTTCCCTGTCCAAATACGCTGTACAGGGTAAAATGTAATTTAGGGTATTATCCCACCATCTCTGGCTTCAGCAAAACCACTTGGGGATCAGGGAAGCCTGTTTGAAGTTAGTGAAATGTAGTAGTTACTCTGCATTTCAAAAATAATTGCTCAGATCACTAATGTTAAAAAAAATTTGGAAGCATACTTCACTCTCACCTGTCTGGTTTTGTACAAGACACCCTCTGCAACTAATACCAGATGAGATCCTAATACATGTTTTGTGTATCTTAATATGGTTTAGATGCTAATAGAACCCTTATGGCTTGATAATTTTTCTGGATAGCTAGGTGTGGTAAGTACTGTTCCACACAAGATTATGGACATAGATGCTATATATGCCAAGTAAAGAATTATGATCTCTTTTCAATTCTGGTTTCTTTTTGTCTTTCATTTTCATTTCAGGTGGAGATGGTTCAAAGAATATGTTACATAGTCTAAGTGTAGAGGATACAAACCTGCATCAGGTACATCTTTACACAGAATCCTGATATTAAATTGATGCTGAACTGTTAAGGACTTGCTAGGAGTCTTCAGTAAACTGAAGTAGATGTCTGTTTCTGAAATGTGTTTCAAACCCAGCACATAGTGTACTAGGTATGCTTCATACCCATCAGTGGCTGCAACAGACTGGTATTCAATGTCATGACGATTCTCTGGCAAGCAGTTGCTGATCCTTACTGGTACTTGGAATAAGCTGCAGCCTCCTGAAGATGCAAGACAGCAGCAATCAGGTGCCTCTCAAAAACAGTGGTTGTTGCTGAGTTTTTTGCAGGTGCTGCAGATGTTATTTAGAGCCAGAATGGTACATCACTGCCTCTTTGTACTTGCAGAAACCTGACTGAAACTGCAAGGTGTTCCCTAGCTTGTAGCAGTAGGATAGCTGCTTCTTGCCTCTGTGTAGTAGGTTGTGTTGGGTTGCGATCAGAAAGGGTTAGGGAGCACTGGTTTGCACGGTTATGCTGTGAGACCAGAGTAAGATGTGAGAGCTAGTGCCTCACGTGAAGACAAGACACCACGATTCCTCACCGGGGTCATTGTCTGCATATAGCACAACAGCTTTTGGCATTAAAAGCTGTACTCTGGCCCTCTACTTTTCTTCCTTTGAAGAATGCTAACTGGCAATATTTGAAACATAATGCAGTGTGCACAGACACTTTATTCTTGCTTCCTTAAGTTTCATGTGGTTATGATAACTGTCCTTATTCGTCACAATAGTGTAGTCTACAGTGTTCTTAGAAATGTTATGCTGGAACAGCATCCATGGTGTATAATCTTGGATTACACTTTAAAACACGAGTTGATTGATGAAGTAGAAGGTATTGTGAACATTTAATTAGGAAAACCTGTTACTGTGGTGGTGTAACTGATGATTTCAGTATTTGTGTGAGTTGTTGCGGTGTTTGTGTTCTGGTTCTATATACAGATACAAAGTAATCAGCAGGATAATTCTAGTTAGTCATTGGCCTTCGGAGTAATTTTGTTTTGAGGTTGCCATGAGTAATTGTGCTTCTTTTGGCTGAGTTATTATCCTTTATAATTTCCTAGAATAACTGCAGTCAGGTTTGCCAGAAATGTGAAACTGTAGCTCTGGTATATAACCATGTGAGGAATGTAGTTTTAATTCTTTAAAGACAGAGTATTAACTCAAAACCAGATCAATTTTCATAAATAAATAAAGGTGTGAAGCACTTCAGTAATATTTATCATTGGATTTCACCCATTAATTTTTTCACTTTTATACACATACTTCTTAGTCCCTTAATTTCTTTGACCTGCTGTCTTAAAAAGCTACACAGGCAGGGGAAATCAGTTGATTTTATAATAGCAGTTTTCTTTTATTATATAATAAAAAATAAATCAGAAAATGAAATTAAGTATACGGCCTGTTTTATAGAGAGAATTAAATGCAGATGGCAGAGTTCAGCATGATCATACTAAGGCATCAAAGCAACTTTTCCTACAGATGAGCAAAGGAGAAAAACAAATTTGGTGAAATACACAAAAAATATCTCGAACTGCTGATTTAACAGAACTTGATTCTCAGTCAATACTTACTTATTTTGACTTCCTCTCACAATATATCTGTTTTAAAGTTACAACAGGAAGTCAAGAGTTATGAGAGAGATCAACATAGTGTCAAGCAGAGTCACAGGAGTAGTTTCAGTGACAGGAATGCGAATACCTTCAGAATGAATACTTTCTTTGCAAAACTTGACAAATCAAATTAAATCTGAAAATAGTAGAAACAAAATTAGTGGAGAGGCTCTAAGTTTAAAACTCTCTTTGCCTTTGTTTGAACAGATTTCATTACAGGCACATGGCTCAGAACCAGCCTATGCAAATCTTACAGATTCAGAGAGCATGGAGATACTGCAACAGACCATTGTAAATCAGGTGCAAAACACATACACTAATATATCTGAAGATGGAACCAGCTGCACTGAACAGATACTTCAAGCAAACACAGAAACACTGTTAGCACATGAGCTTTTAGCAGCTACTAATGGAGAAAGTGTTTCTGGAAGTCCTTACAATTCTACCAGTGGTGTACTAAGCACCACTGAACAAAAGGCTTCACAACCAGAGAAAGGAGGGAGGACCCTGCTTCACTCAGAAGAAAGTGTTGAAGGATGTCATATTGAAACTGAAAATGCTAGTAATTTAGAGATGGAGCCTATAACTTTACAACTCCGTGAAAAGGACACGCTTCAAATTGTGGAAAATATGCATAAAGAAACCTCCCAGAAAATAGGTGCCACATTTTGTTTGAAAATAATTAATTTATGAGTTTGCTGTAAACATTCTGTGTATGCCATAGACACTCTTAAATTTTTCTGTTAAACCAACAGATGAAGAAGTTGTTGCTGGAGTAAGTGGAACAGAAGGCACTGAAAAAAATGGGGAGGAAGGAAATGCAAAGACCAACATGGTTTCACAGTTTCCTGAAGCAGAAGATGTCCAAGCTAAAAGAGTCAGATTAGACCCTCGGAAGGCAAGCCGAATGGCAGCCTCATATTCCAGCAGGAGCAAAACCAAGCTTTTATCAAGACAATTGCAATTCAGTCAAGCATCAGAACAGCAAACATCCAAGAAATCAGGTGAAAATTTAATATTTTGTAAAAATGGTGAGGTTTTTCCCAGACATAGCTGAAGAAGGCTTTTTGTAATACACGAGAGAAAGTTTGGAAAAATACATTTAGCTTGTTGAGCAAATACTCTGGTGAGTTCCAAATACCTGAAATATTTCCAGAACTGCTGTACTCATTTTTACGGAGTGCACATACTTACTCTGTTTCGTTTATGTTACATTCATCAGTTTTTCAGCATTGTGGTTGAGGGGATGCAGGATCATAACTGCGAGCTTAAAAGAACATTAAATTGATCCTTAGTTAACTGTATTGCATAACTGGTAGTTTAAAATAACATTAACTGGTCGTTAGTTAACTGTTTTGCATATCACAGATCAATGAAGAAAACCTGGCTCTCCATATATTTCCACTTATATTTTATAGGCTACATCCTCATTAGGCTTGAATAGGTGCAGCTTTTCATCTTGAGTGTGGGAGACGTGAAATAATTCCTAACTATTATTCATATTTTTCTGCTGACATTTTTTCTTCAAACTGTTCTTTATTTATAATTGTTTCCAGCTCTGTGAAACTTTCCCTTTCAAGCAGCTACTGTGTAAATGTATGCTTTGTATATACATACATAGGAAAAGGTGGGTTTTGTATGTGTAGGTTTATAGAAGTATGTGTGCATGCATGTGTGTTTGTGTGTGAATATAACATTTGATGTATTTTTTTATAAGTGTGTGCAACAAAAAATTTTAGTTTCTTCCTTGGGCTGCAGTTATGTTAGAAATGAATCTAACATTAAGTAGATCGTATATATTTTGAAAATCAATGGATTTCAAATCAAGGCTGAGAGAGTTGGGCTTGTTCAGCCTGGAGAAGAGAAGGCTCCAGGAAGACCTTATAGCACCTTCCAGTACCTGAAGGGGCCTACAAGGAAGCTGGGAGGGGACTTTTTACAAGGGCCTGTAGTGACAGGACAACGGATAATGGGTTTAAATTGAAAGTGGGGAGGTTTAGATTAGTGTCAGGAGGAAGTTCTTCCTGGAGAGGGTGGTGAAGCACTGGAACAGGTTGCCCAGAGAAGCTGTGGAAGTGGAATCCCTGGAAGGGTTCAAGGCCAGGCTGGATGAGGCTTTGAGCAACCTGGTCTAGTGGAAGGTGTCCCTGCCCCTGGCAGGGGGGTTGGAACTAGATGATCTTTAAGGTCCCTTCCACCCCACACCATTCAGTGATTCTATGATTCATGCTCCTACATCCATTAAATGCTTTTAAAACCAGTGTACGTAACAGTATGTACTCTTAAAATGATACGTATAACAAATACACCTGCCCACCAGTATATACGCAAACAGTATGGACAGATACATCTGCACACATACTATCAACATACTGATCTGCCTACCTCTTCGTGTTGTTTACTTAGTATCCTCCTTCTCCCTGGACATTGTCTGGATGCTCACTAGTCTTACAAGTTGAGTTAAGGAGTCATCAGCCAGTCTCTGCAATGTCCCGTAACACAAGACAA
>NW_010239115.1:25198-33842 GCF_000690775.1 Eurypyga helias | reverse complement strand
TCCTTTTCTCTTACAGGTTTCTTGTCCTCTTCTGACTTCAGCTGTACAGAATACTGTTTCCTCTTCCTGTCTCAGGTAGTTGCTAGTTTTCAACCTGTCTTAAGTTACTGTTCTCTTGAGTTTCTAGATTGCAAGCTCATTCTTTATTTGGAAGTTGAAGAGAGAAGGTAATAAGTAGGTTGTTGCTGGTTGTTACTTACCACTCTGCTGTTTGGCAGTGCCATCATTTAGCTTTCCTATCTCCAGCTTGGTTCCTCCTGTTGTAGGTTTTTTACTTCATTATGGAAAAAAATCTGTGGCATATCTGATACATGTCATCATCCACTGCTAATCATTGAAAGAATAAACACAGAACATAGAGATTATTCCTTCCCCTATATATGTCCTTTCTTGTAGCTCCTATATTCCCGCTCGATCTTTATAATAAGGTCTGTGGGCATGAATACATTTATGGTTTGATTTCCTTTTTATTTTTTGCCTTCTATAGATACATGATTATGATTAGAAAAAAACCCACCTTTATTCCAAGTAAGTGTCTTACCTTTTGGTCTCCTCTGGAATAGCATTTCACAGATCACTTTTTCCCCCAAAGGAGATTCTTCAGGTAGTATTTTACTCAGCTAAAATGTAACTATTTCCTTCATCCCAGGACAATGTTGCTGTTTGAGAGGTGATGCAAGAAAACATAGCCTTTTGTACAGTTGAAGGCTTTAATAGCTTTGAAGACCAGGACAATGGCATTCACATTGCAGCAGAAAAAAGTGAAAGATGGGATGTTTTCTGTCTGAGGGAGTTTTCAGATTTTTTTTGCTGTCTTTTCTTCATTAACCAGCTTTTGTATCTCATCTGATTGTTCCTGTGTCCCAGTGGTCTTCCTTACATTATTCTGTTCTTGAATAAAAACCTTTTCTTCCTAAATGATGTGGTGCCACTTTCATCTACAGTCGGTCACTAGGCTCTCAACATTCATGTTGTGCTTATGCAGAAGGAAGGTACAAACTGGTTGCTGCTTTTCTTACAGTTCAATCTGTGGAAAGAATTATTTATAGACCCATGTTGGAACACTCAAGGGTCTTTTTGAAGGGAGATATCCTTGAAGTTGTTGAGGTATGGCAGCCTAACCTAGTCTGATTGCTGGTTACTGTAATCTCTCCATTTTATCTTTGAACGTGTGCTGACTGAATTTTATATTGGCCAAGTTCCTGATTTTTCCTGCTCATGACCCACCTGGCAATGCATTCCATGGAGAACCAGTATTTTGTGATTCATATACTAATGTCCCATTATGCTTTTGCAAATATTTCCTAATGACCATGAAGAAAACTGTTGTGCATGACAACTTAACTGGAAAACTTTGCAATTATTTCTGTTCACTTGCAGCCGATACTGCTCAGGGTCGTTAGCTTAATGGGTGTTGTGCACATTTTTTTTCCCATGTCTCTAAAGAGTCCTTAGGACATTCTCCCATGAATCAAAGGGGAAGAAAAGGAAGAACCAGAAAGCAGATGATTGCTTTGGGAGTTCAGACCCAGAAGCTTTTAGACAAAACGTAATACATTTATCTTACGGAAAAGTAGGTCTCAGATTGAAGGAGTATTTCAATAACGTGATCCCTCTGTGCGCTCCTCAGTTTTCATTTAAAAAGGAAATTCTTCTGGTTGCCAATATGGTGAGGGCTGCCTGAATGCTTTCTGACAGGTTAGAGTAGCCTTCAGTGAGCTCTATGCAGCCATGGTCTGGCTGCAGCAGGGCCTGAACAAGCTAGTTTAAAATGAGTATGGTTATATCCTCACTGTATATGTTACTAACATAGTTTCAGTAAGTCTTTCATATTCTTCCAAACAGTCTTGGATGACCACTTCAGTAGTTTACCTTAAAGGAAGCCTTGGAAAGGCAAGTTTTCCAGAAAGCAGGAGGAGCCTGAAGAAAGGCAGCTGTCAAATCATAGAAGATATCTGATAGCAATGGATACTGATAACTGAATATATTTGAAGAGGCATCTTGTCTTATGAGAAGAGAAAATGTGTGGGAGACAGCAATTAATTAGTTTTAGGAATAATTTTTAAAAAAACCCCATGGATAAGAGTTGCAAAATGCTTAAAACCTTATACTTTTTTTCAGGCAAATTACAGATTTTCAAGAAATGAGAGAAAGAACACAGTGAACTTCTAAAAAAAACCCAAAACTGATAGTGGAGTATTATAACAGCAGGAACAGGAGCTAACAAAAAAAGCTAAAATGCATGTTAGAGTTTTTGAAGATATATACACGCTGTTTTTCTGGTAGCAGTTTGAGGGAAGGGGTTGTCCTTACTCCATATGCAGAATCAGTACTTTTTACATCTGGTTTTTTTCTTTGTATCTCTTACAATTTCATGTGTGTTACCTGAAGCCTCAGATTTAGGACCTGTCTGATGAACACACGATAAGATTTAAAATGGATGGTTTTTGCTTTGTGAACCAGTAAGAGAAGTATGCAATCAAGTTTGTTTACAATCATGGGTCCAATCCTGCACAGATTTAATGAGAAGGCAGTTCAGCTCTGCCAGTAGATGTTCATCATATACTAACTTTTTCACATCACAGGTTTCTATATAAGGTATTTTTACAACTATCTCTTCCCTGATACAGAATCAGGAACAGAAAACAGGTGATAGTCAAGTCCTCCTTTTGTGTAGTTTCCTAAATACCTTCGTGTGTGCACTTTATATATGTAGCAGGCATGCCTGGTAACTTGAAAGCAGTCCATGCAGAAACGCAGCATACTCCTGATCTCTATATAAAACTTCGACCTTATCTTTTTTATTGATCCCTAATCCACTGTACCCCTGTTAAGTCACCTAGATTTAAACTGTAAATTTTTTTTGCGTATTTTTTATCTGAGCTGTTACACAGTACCTTCTAACCTTCTGATGCAGCCAGTTAATGTTACTGAATAACTGAGGCAACAGTATTGCACACATTTACATTAATTCAAATGAGTCATGAAGCTTAATTCTTTGTTCACAATGAAACATTTTCTGTGGTTCCTAATGGACAACCAATATGTGTTTAGAATCCTCTCTGTCTGCCGGAAAAGAAGCTGTAATTTTACATGGTACCTTGAATACAAGAGCTGGGAAAAAGAAGAGGAGAAATGCAAAAGGGGAAACTCGGCTGCATATTGCTGCTAGGAGAGGAGATTTGTCTGTGGTGAAAACTCTGATATTGTCTGGAACTTGTGTCAATGAACAGGACTATGCAGGTTTGAATATTACTCTCTTGGGGGCTTGTTTTATGATATAATTTCATATCACGTATAGTATATATGGGCATATATTGTTTGTATGATTTTAATAGAATTGTGGATTCTTGATTTATGATAAAATTGTGAGGAGAAAAGGAAGTAATTCAACAAGTGCAAGTACAATCAGTGAATCCCTGGATTTTGTGTCTCAGTGTGGAGCTGAGGCAGCCTTTTATTTAGCAGGGGCATTAATCAGGTTTTGTTCCTCTGTTGAAGAGCACCTTTTCAGGGATATGTGTGGAATGTGGACTTGAAAGTTCAGTGGGAGAAGTAATGCATATGCACATGAGTATATACACATGTGAAGCACATTCACACATATCTTATTTCCTTAGGAAGTGAGGACAGAAATCAGATGACAAGACTGTGTGGGATTTTTCTGCCAAAATGTATAACACATTTGTGTTTTTACAGTCTCGGAATGGATGGTACTGGGTTCTGGATGCCACTCTGTTCGGGATGCCAGGCAGGCTTGATGTTATAAAATGCCACTGTGAGAGAAATCAGACTATTAATATTATGATTCTGAGTTTTTTAGAGCCTAGTCTATCATTTTGTTTCTTCTATTATTTTTAGTAGTGAGTTGAAAAGTAAGTGATACTCTCCTGGTTAATATTGGATACATTTTTCTTAAAAGTAAACTGAATTACACAGGAAATAATTTACCTTGGCATTTCAAGATGATTGTTTCTATAAGATTTATCTTAAAGAAAGTGGTCCGTTGCTTATAGTACAGCGAATACAGCAAAATGTATAAGCACTAATTAGTCATGTGTATGGGTGTTTCCAAATCAGATGAATGCTGTATGTGTCATCTTGGTTTTTTTAGGTTGGACAGCAATTCATGAAGCTTGCAGTAAGGGATTTACTGAAGTGATCGTCGAATTACTGAAGGCTGGTGCTGATGTTAACAGCAGAAGTCTGGATGGTATTTTGCCAATACATGATGCTGTTTATGGCAATTATTTGGAGGTACATTTTTCCTTTACATTAGATTTCCTGAGCCTGCTTTCCAGCAGAGGGTCAGCAATGCAAAATCCTGGTTTATGTATGGAACGTCAAAGTTGCTAATACAATTTCAGTGTAGATTTGCATTTACGAAATAAGCCAATATTCTTTAGAGTGATCAAAATTAGAGAAAGACATGTTTTTCAATAGTGACAATTGAAATTGTACAGTTAGTTGACTTTTTCAATCCAGCAGACAACTCAAAAAAATTCAGCAGCTCCCCAAGGTTCTCTCCCATGTATTGGGCTTTTAAAATGTAATACTGAAATTGAGCATTCTCAATTTGATCATCTGGTTCAACCCACCTGCCATGTGCAGGGTCATCTTCCACGAGATAAGCTTGCCCAAGCCCCCATCCAACCTGACTGTGAACACTTCCAGGGATGGGGCATCCACAGCTTCTCTGGGCAACCTGTTCCAGTGCCTCACCACCCTCTCTGGGAAGAACTTCCTCCTGATATCTAATCTAAACCTCCCCACTTTCAATTTAAACCCTTTACTCCGTGTCCTGTAAAAAGCCCTTGTAAAAAGTCCCCCCTCTAGATTCCTTGTAGGCCCCTTCAGGTACTGGAAGGCTGCAATGAGCTCTCCCCGGAGCCTTCTCCAGGATGAACAAGCCCAACTCTCTCAGCCTGTCCCCATAGCAGAGGTGCTCCAGCCCTCTGAGCATCTTCATGGCCTCCTCTGGACTTGCTCCAACCGGTCTATATCCCTCTGACTTTGTGGGTTCTACAGCTGGACACAGCACTGCAGCTTGGGTCTCACAAGAGCAGAGTACAGGGGCAGAATTACCTCCCTTGACCTGCTGACTACAAGTCTTGCGTGTAGTCAGCTAGGCTGTGGCTTCATTACACTTTAAGATGCAGAGCTGCAGTCCTACCTTAGTCCCATGCCTGGACGTATACCTCTTTCCTTGCGTTGTCATGAGCTCTTCAGTGATCACAGATAAAACTAGTATAGGGAGCTGAACAGACAGAAAACTAATCTTACAAAAGCAAGACTCTGTCTAGACCAGTCCCCCAAGCCCATGTAAGAACCATGCTAGTGTAAGGGAACAAATGCACCTGGGTGTCCCATTGTAGCTGGTGTAGGATTAAGGCAACGCCAGCACAGGTGGGCATAGGCAGCTGTGGAACTGTGACCTAGGTCCCCAGATGTAGGGTGGCACTTTCTCGGAACATGGACTTGGGCTTTCTAAGAAGCATGGTGAGAAGACTTAAGTCATGGAAGCAGCTTTTAATCCATGCTTAACTGATAGAATAAATGCACTGCTCAAGCTCAGCCAAATGTCTGCCTTTTGTTTGAATGAACAAATAAATAAAATGTTGTTTTGGCTCAGTGAGTTTCAGGGAACTTGACGTAAAGAGGTGATGCCAGACTGGCTCAAACATGCCACTTCTGTTGCTATCAAGGCTGGCATTTCATCACATTTATCTTTTCTGTGAGCAGAGATAACATGAAGGGGATGATTTCACAGACCTTGTGCCAAGCTGTCAGTAGGGTTCTTGCAAATATGTAAGCTATTATTTGGTATAGTGGGGGAAAATCCATGGAGAAGATTCTGAACTTCTGTAAGGTATTCTTTTTCTGATACTTTCTGATACCTGAGAGTTCTCTGAATGTAAGAAAAAATGCTGAAGTTGTAAAATCATACGTATGAAAATTCTTTACCAGCCAAACTCTAACCTCGTCAGTACTTCGATATGATCTGAATTTTAGACAGTAGATTATTCCACTGATGCCACTAATCTCCTTGCCATGTTTTACAATTAAGCAGACTTGCAAGTAATTTAGAATTAGGAAAAAAATCATCAGTGCACATAACTGAAAAACAAAATCACTATTAAATACATAAAGAAAAAAAAAGATCACTTATTTTCTGCATTTTTGATCTTAATACCATTGGCCACTTCCTTTTAATTTAGATATATGAAGATTTGGATTTGCTCTCTATAACAATACCGTAACGATGGTAGGTTTAATGACAAGTTGTGAATTTTTATGTATTTTAATGGAAAATTTAGAACTATGATTTCTGTGTTGATAGTAGTCTATTAAACTAGTTTGTTTAATTAGGATTGCAAGTGTAACAGGTTCTAGAGTATCTTATTTCTACCTCTATTATTTGCAACTTATGGTAGATACAACATATATGTTATAAATCCACAACAAGAATAATCACAATACAAATAATAATAGTAATATGTAATAGGCAGCCAGGATTCTGCTACAGCATGGAGCGAATCCCTGTGAAAGGACCGGTTCAGGACAAAGTGCTTTGGATATAGCTTGTGATGATGAAATGAAAGAACTGCTGAAGTCTTACAGTGCTATGGGCCCTGTACTTCCTGTTGAGACTACTGAAGTTACAGGTATGTTGGTTTTGTAATGTACATCATAAGAGTACCCTGTAGTCTTGAGGAAAAAAATGTACATTTGAATGCCGCTGATTTGTGGAGCTGTATATTGCCTGGCACTGATACTTTTAGCTCTGTTAACTACTGAATTTTTAAGACTGATTTATTTATTTATTTTCAGAAAACAGGATACATGATTTTTTTTTTTTTTAATGAGAGAATGAGATATAAGGGCATAATTTGCCCTTCAGATTTTTGATATTATCCCTATTTCCCTTCACAGGAACCTTGTGTTTTTGAAAGTGGTAGCTTTAAAGACTTATTTCCTTATGCTGCCTCAATTTTATCTCATCTGTATATACAAGACACTTCTTTATGATGTGACCTGCCATTGCATCTTTGTAACCTGTATTAGCTAACATAACCTATTATGCTGTTGCATATTGATTTTAAATTCTATTCACTTTTTTCTCAATTGCAAGAGGGGAAGTACCCTCCTGGCTCACCAAGATCAAACGATCATCGTTACTACTGTTGTAGAAACGATGATGCAGCTTTGGAGCCACAACATGAGAAATACAGTGTGGTAAGTATAGATAACAAGAGTTTTGCTAAGTTACTTAGTGGTGTAGTATTGCACAGTGTTATTTATTGACTAAATGCAAAAATATTATTTAAATAATGAACCCTTTAGAGTTTATGTGAAAAACAGCACCGTGCAGAGGCTCACAGTATATAAGCTGTGGCTTACAGTACTAAATTGTGTGTATTATTGCTTGCCTCTGTTCATCATTCCTGTGCACTTACACTTCTTATGCAAACCATAGTCAGTACTTACATTTCTTATTGCCTATATGAATAGAAAAATGACGAGGGATCCTGAGGCTTTCATCACATTTCCAAAATGGCTCTTTGACAGAGTAATAATGTTTCTTCATGATATTGAAGTAATTTGTATCTGTAGGCCATGTTTACACTGTCTGGGGGGCGCTGTCATGGTGAAATTCACTGTCAAATCCCTGCAGTGCACTTATGGGTGAGACTCTGAGCGTGGACTAATTCGAATGTCTGGACAAAACCAGGCTGTGACAACCCCTTGCAGACTGTACGCTTGGCACTATGTAGATCTATCCATTGCCTTTACACAGTAATTCCCTGCCTGGAATCACTTGAGTCCACCAGTATTTATTCTGCAGGCTATACACCATGGCTTCTGCTTTATATGGTGCACTTTGCTCAATTTTTTTACTATAATTTCTGTATTTGTTAACAGGTGTCTATTGCTGCCATACAAGGTGCAGAAGAGAGGCTAAAAGAACTGTTGCTATTTGAACTGAAAACTTCCAAAGATGCAGGTAGACATAAATTCAAGTAGTTCCACTTTTTTGTTTGTTTTCTTTTAAAATATTTCTGGTAATATGATTGTTTTTAAAATAGTATTGCGCGTAGCGTAATTGAGTATCTCCTTTGGAAAATGCAGCTTCAGAGAATGCTGTTTTAATCACAGCTCCCAGGCAAGTACACTTCCTGAAGTACTTCCACTTTACATAGGAAGGAATATGATGACAAAAAAGCGAAGCATGCTTCTTGGAGGCACATGTTTCAAGCCAACCCAATCATCTAAAAAGGGATCATTAGATAAGAATGCACAATGTTGACAACATTGCAAGTACATGGGACTCTTTTGAGGCCCCTCCATGATCAAGAACAGCCATGTGTCTACGTAGAGTGACAGATACAGCATTTTCATTCTAGTGTGGCTGGACTTTCAGGAACCTAAAATTATTTATGCGTGTAAAAGGAGAAATCTTTAAGGCAGGCACTGTGGATGATAGGCAGTTTGAGAAATGCTGGTGCCTGAAGATGTAATTTGTCTTAAGCTATCAAATCTCAGTTCAGATTAATCTCAAGAGCCTACTAAGTGACACTGACTTCCTAGGAGATCGTGATGCTAGTGCTGTGTAGCAGTTTGCGTCTATTGTGTCTGTGCCATG